>NW_009934921.1:72916-85714 GCF_000696875.1 Nestor notabilis
CACTGTGCTGTACAGTGCAATAAGACCTGAAGTGTTTCATTTAAAGTTGTGTGTGTGACCTCATAGCAGTCTTCCAATATCTGAAGGGGACCTACAAGGATGCTGGAGAGGGACTCTTCATCAGGGACTGTAGTGATAGGACAAGGGGTGATGGGATCAAACTGAAACAGGGGAAGTTCAGGCTAGATATAAGGAAGAAGTTCTTTACTGTGAGGGTGGTGAGGCACTGGCACAGGCTGCCCAGAGAATGCTCCATCTCTAACAGTGTTCAAGGCCAGGTTGGACAGGGTTTGGAGCAACCTGGTCTAGAGTGAGACGACCCTGTCCATGGCCGGGAGTTGGAACTGGAGGGTCTTGAGGTCCTTTCCAACACAAACCAGTCTGTGATTCTATGAAGGCAAAGCGCAAAGATGAAACCTGGACTGAAAAACTGAGTTACTCCAAGAGGGGAGAGGAGGCAGGAAGTCTTTCCATCCTTCCAAGCTCCACTTCAAGATGGGTTAGCAACACTGATGTGCTTGAAGGCAGCCATGGTCTTTGAGCTCCATCCGCATGTTAGAGGTAGGCAGAAATGTTCCATGAACACTGTGACTGTTGCTAGCGGAGATGGCAAACCTGCTTTTGGGGGGCAAAGCTGGAGACTGTCTGGTGGAGAAGTTGCTTCACGAGGTCTGGAGACAAGTAAACTTGGAGGCTAACTTTGGAGGCTCATTAGGAAAGACCTATTCAGCCAAGCCTGATCTTGTGACCTGGAAAAATGCCTGTCACTCATGTCATGTGGATGGGGCTGTGTCACTGAGCTGTCCTGTAACCTTGGGCAAGTCCCTTCTATGTTCAGTTTCCCCATCTGTAAAATGGGGACAGTAACACAGTATTGCAGGAGTTAGGCAAGCTACTGACTATGAAATGCACCAAGAAACCGGGTGTAAACAGCAATGTTGTTTTCTTGTAGGGAGTCAGAGTGAAGGCTTTGGTGGGGCAGGACAGAAAGAAGTGGATCGTGTTTAGTGGTTCCCATCACCTCTTTCGGGGATGCTCTTACCCACCTTTCTCCCTCCCTTCGTTCCTGTGTGGGGAGCCATGGAGAGGAGCTGCAGATAAGCAAAGAGTAAAAGAAGATCACAAGTTCTCATGTGCCTCTGGGACTGGAATAGTACCCGCCATTGCTTCTTCATTTTCCCACATCATTCTTGGAATCCTTCTTCACTTCCTGAAGATGGACAAGTCAGGAGTCACCCAGAGTCCTGGGGAGATGAATGAGAACACAAAATATGCTTCAAAATAGAGGTTACCTCCATAAGACCCATAAGACCCCCTTCTTATGTGCCTCATGGTGTTGTACTATGAGGGCAGGAAGTCTGCCAGAGCAGTGGTCGGTGTGTTGGTTGTGTGCTCAGAGGAAATGCCTTTTTGTTTACATGGGGGAGACAGAAGCTTAGAGAAGAACCCTGGCACAGAGCAGTTGGGATTCAGTTAATCTGCTTAGAAATACATTAATCGGAGGATCAGATGCTGTCAACAATACTCTTTGCCCCTCACTCTCTTCCCTCTTTCAGCACCATCCTTGCCACTGCTCCCATGGGGTCCTACTCCTCACCCTCCTCCCTGTGTCCCTCCTCTCCCCAGCTGTGAAAGTCAGGGAGTAATGAAGGACAAGGAGATTAAAGCAAAATTAACAAATAAAATATAAATCCTAGATCTAAATGAAAATTAAAAATGGCTCTTCAGCTGCTTACTTGTTTCCCTAAAAATAACATCGTACCACAGCCAAACTAAACATAGCCAGGATTTCCCTGGAAAGTCTTGGGGAAAACAGGCAGGCCCCAAAAGATGAGCAAATAGTGGAAATAGTGGGTGTCTGCTATCCCCTGACTCCATTCATCTCCCTCCACTTCCACTGGAGCCTGCAGGAGAAGCTGTGGGGCCACACTGAGAACATGGCATTATCCCAGGGACTGGAAAAAGGACTACTCCAAACCACCAGCCTTGATGCCTTCAGCAGTAACTGCAGATACTTGGCTTCTGGTTAACATCTCCTGCCTAAAGATGGGCATCTGTCAGCAGTCACAGTTTAGTGGGTGCTGTGGTTAAAACTGAAGCCAGGCAGCTCAGTTTCTCTCCTGTGCAGATGGGATAATAACATGCACAAAGGACATTACCTGAGAAGCTCTGAAAGAAGGTGTCACTGTTCCTCAACATCACCTTGTTTTCCTGCCTCACCTCTGGTGGATTGGAAAGCAGGCTCAAAGGTGGCTACATAGAGCTAAGGTTGACAGAGAGTTTTTTGTGCTTTCTGAGCTCTGTTGTCAGAGCAGTGTTGGTTCTACATGCACTGTCTTCTTCTAACATTTTTGTTCTATTAATTTTTCAAGGAAAGCACAAGAACAAAAGGCATTGCAGCAAACAAGATACCAGTACCAACGGGGGGGATAAAAAAAGAGATAGCTATTGCTATCTATTCTTAATATTCACTTTGCATGCACGGTGGTTTATGTTCCTGGGTTTTGTTGTCAGATGTGCAGCACTGGGTTTCATTCTCTGTATGAAGATATAATCATAGGCAATGCAGGATGTGTGGTGTGGCTTACTTAATTTCAAGGGAAACCTTTAACTTCAGGGCTCTCCTGCCCTTTGAGCCATTGTTTTAACAGCATTACAGTTGCATTAATTTTGGAGATTTTGCAATCCCATGTTAATCCAAATTCCATTGAAGTCGATACACAGACACCTATTGTCTTAAGCTGGGGTTGGTTCAGGTCATTACTCTTCATATCGTGCGGAGGGAAAGGATGGGGATAAAGGGAAGGATGCTGTGGTATATCAGAGCTCATCTTCTTTTTGTGCTTTCATGGATGAACTAAATGCTGCCTAAAAAAAGAAATGGAGGTGGGTAAATGTTTTTAGAAGAGGATTGCTATTATGAGAGAGCAGAGCAGGATGCATGTGTTGGGATACAAGGCTGCTGCCTAATTGTGCAGCAGTACTTGTCTCAGATGGGAACAACATAGTGCTTTGGCCAGAGAGTTCTTGATGTATCATCCCTCCCATGGGAAGATGTGTCCCTGTGCCAGTTTCCCTCATCTGCTTCCTCCTGCTGGAATACTGCTCTGAAAACAAGTGAGAACCCACCTCTTGTTCTCCTCAATCTGCTTTAAGGGGAGATGCAGAGCAAACAGTTGTCATTCCCCTGTTTATGCATTTGTATGAGCAAGTGTATTCAGCTATTTGAGGACATGAGGACCCCTTTAATGTTGGTGCACCCATCTCTGCTTGGCACACCTCCTGCATTCATCCCCTAACCATTGTGATGCACTGTGACCCAGCTGCTCAGTGTCTAAGTGTGGCTGCCAGGGCTGGCGCTGGTGCCTGTTGGCTGTGCTCTGTGGGTCTTTCTCAGGCATCCTTTCCCTAACAAATGTATAGTGTAGATCTCATGACCCATTCCATCGTGTGAGGCTTTGGTGCTCTGGGGCAACAGCTTCATGAGACCTGGGCTTGAACATCAGCCCTGCAAACAACAAGTGGTCATAAGGCTGTCCAGAAGACCATGTGCAGACATTGTGCCAGCAAGGCAGAAATGCTGAGTTAGCAAGTTCCCAAATTCCTGCATCTTGGCTTCCTCCCAGCAAGTGGGAGGTAGGGAGCCAATAAACCTCACAGAGACATGTGCCTTTGACAGCAGCCCTGTTTACATGAACTGCTCTATTGCTTCTGGCCAGGAGCTGGGGCTCTGACACTTGCTGGATGAGGTTATAGCACTGGATCAGTGCATTTAGGGATTTTTGCCTGCCTGGGCAATGGAGGGTGTGATGGCATTGCTGCGTCCGTTCTGTTCAGCATGAGTAAGAGTCTGAGGGAGTATATGGCAGCACAGATCTTGCTGTGAGCTGCTATCAGGAAAGTACACAATGTCCTTTCCAGTATGGCATCCCTGCTGGTTTTAGCATACTAGCTGGATTAAACCTACTATAGGTACATGTATTCACGCTGTGTCTGAATTTTGCTGAGGACAAATACTTGTGCACTCAAGGTTAGCCTGTATCTCCAGAATATCATGCAGAGCTGGTCCAGGTTTTTCCTTCATTACATTCCATTATATTCTTCTCTTAATTTCATGTTTTCTATTGAAAATGGTCAGGGGAGGAGGAGGAAGTGGGGACAAGTGGGTTTTAATTCTTTTCTAACACTGCTTTTAGTTTTCACTGTGAGGAAAGGGGAGGGAAAAGAGGACTGGAAAGGAGTCAAGGGAGGAAAGGAAAGATAACCCTTTTCTTGTTTCTTTTTTGTCCAATTTTGGAGCTGGAAAACTCTTCTCCTTGTTTTCATTTTCATTCATTTATTTCTTGTGTTCCTTTCTCAGAATTTTCCTTGTCACAGGTGCTCACTTTCCTGAGGACACAAATAGCCACCAGTGCTGATATTTGCATGGAAAGTAGGGAAGGGAACTTGCAGGAAAACAGAGTGATTCAGGTAGAAATGTGCCTTGGTATCAAGCTAAGCTGGTGTCCTCTTCTTGACACTAAGGCTGCAAACTGCTGAGCCAAGAATGGGTGTGGATGGGCTTTGTGCTGGTGTCAGCCTGGGAAGCCAAAACCGGATCGAGGAGAGCTGCCCTCCTCTCCTAGGAAAAAGCAGGAGATTTCTCCCTTTCTTTTCCTCAGTGCATGTGGAGGAATCTCCTGTCAGGTCTGCTGGCTTGAGAAGTGAGGATTTTAAATGTGAATGGTGCTGAGCGGGGAGATTTAAGACCTTTTGCATGCTCCAGTGCTCCCAGCAGGAGGTTTCTTAGCCATAATTGTTCTCTGCCTGAGATCAGCCACTGCTTTTTCCATCCTCTTAATAGCAGTGGCTTTGCTGGGTCTTGCCTCAGGCCCATCTAGCTCCATAACTGGGCTTGCTTGGTCATAGGTGTGAAATGACACAGTTCAGAGCCTGATGTGCTCCATCTCCAGGCTTAGTGTTGCGTGACTCGTGTGGATGGTGGGCAGTGGGACTGAGAAAGGGAGTTGGAAGCACTGGGGAGATTACCCCTCCTGGTGTCTATGTACCTCAGACATACTGTTGCTGAGCAAGCTGTAGGTCCCTGGGGCAAAGTGGACTTCCTGCACATCCTTTTTTTCCCTGTGGCCTCCTTCATGTTCAAAGGTAGAGAGCTGCAGAAGCTTGAGAAGGTCTTGGGATATCTTTTTAGGCCAGTGATATCTGGACTGTGGCCTTTGGGACCAAGCTGCACACTATGTAGGCAAACTGCATTAAACAGTAGCTTTTAGAAACACAGTGATTTCATGCAGCTGCTCTCCAAAAATCAGGTAGTGGATAGTGGGCCAGAAGTTCAGGACCCACTGATCTGGTCTGTGTCCTGCTCAGGCAAAGTACCTGGTTAAGCCTCAGTCAGCTCTATATCCTGCCTCTGAAAGCTGCCTGATGTGGAGTTTTCACAGCCTCCCAGGAGCAGTTTGTTTCAGAGCTTTGCTGTTGTCATAGCTAGATAGCTAGTCTGAGACCTCACTGCAAATTTTGTTGCTAATAAAGATGATGGGTAGGGAAAAGAGAACTATCTTTCTCATGCAAATTAAAACCATACTACATTTATCTCTTAGCATTTTTCTATCTGTCTTCTCTTTTCTGTCCCTTTGATGTATCTCTCTATCTTATTTCCTACCTTCCTTCCTTCATGATGATCACTTTCTCCTTTCACAGGGGGCAGAAAGAAGCATCTGCTGTGTTATGGGTTCCCACTTAATCCTGCCCGATCCCCAATTGCTAGAAGGCTCTTTTCCCTTGTGTCTGGTACAGATGAGTTCGGCAGATTCCTGCAGGGGTTCCTGTGCTTTTGGAATGCTTCCCAACCAGTGCCTCCAGCCTCACCTCCCTCCTCTCTTAGCCCCAAAACCTCATGCTCAGATGCTAATGCTCTCTCTCATTTTTTCTAGCGTAATGATGCCTGGAGCTTTCAAATATGTTCGTTAATTAAGCCTCCTGGGGTGTACTCCCTGCTGACCACTCTGTGTAAGTACATGGAGCTGGCAGAGGTGAAGAAAGGGGAAAGGACATGCCTGGTGCTGGAGCATACGCTGTGCATCCTGCTGCTTTAGCAGGCTCGCTTTAACAGTTGGTCATTCCTTAAAGCCTCAGCCCCCTGCAGAAGCAGAGAGGGCCTGGGATGCCTCGGAGGGGCAAAGAGACGCAATTGGATTTGACAGGATTTGCACCACAAATTAAGTGCTGAATGTTAACGTTTGACACTCCAGCTCCATGGAGCTTTCGGGTAGCCCCTCGCAGAGAAATCTGTCAGAAATGCAGGCATCCAGAAAGCGGGGGGAAAACCACCCTGCCACCTCCTGTTTTTCACCTCTTGGAGGATGCAAAACACTGAATTGGTGCTGCATGGCCTTGTCAGCTCCAGTGAGTACCATCATTCCCTAGCACTGGAGAGGAGGGTGCTGTTACAGCAGGGAATTATCACACTTCTAACCCGAATCCCACAGCCCCATATTTGGTGCCCCTATGGTACAGGGCTGGAGGCATGACCTGCAAAGTGAGCACAGGTCCTGGAGAGTGAGGATCCGTATGAAGCCCTTCAACTTGGGAGCATTAATTTTCCCCTCGACCCCTTCCTGAGGTTCTCACAGCCATGGCCAGTTGTGCTGTTGCAGTGACGGGCACAACCACACTGCTTTGGAACCATGTTCTTTTAGGTCTTACTGGTGGGGGCAATACTGGTGTTGGAGAGGAAATTTGTGAGGGTCTGCAGGGTAGGTGAGCCAGATACTCACAGCTCTTCTCTCTCTGCCAGGGAAGTGCTGAGCTACTAGTCATCATTTGAGCAATGGGGTTGTGGAGGTAGCATCACCATTCCTATTGATCAATTAAAAGAAAAAGTATGATCAAACCCATTTAATTACATTGAGCCAGGGATTATCACAAGACTAATGGAAGCTTGTTTTCATTTGTTAGACTTCCATTCTCCAAAGATAGCTGGATTTTCTTTATCTGTCCTCTGTGGTTATGGATTGTTGCTGCTGTCTGAAGCAATACCATCTTCCAGCCTAGCAGAAATGCTGTATTGCTTCCTAGAGCTTGGAAAAAACATTTTGTGACATGAGTGTAGAAATACATATCAGTAGGTCCTACTATAATGAAAGCTGGGCAAGCTGTTATAAAAAACTGTTCCTTTGATGAAAATTGTCCCTGGATGGCGGGCAGCCTTGTGCCAGTCTCAGTACGGCACAGCCTCTCACAATACCACCTTATCATTAAAGCTGAATCCCTTCCCTATGGCCTGTGTTTACTGTGCACATAAATAACATCCCTCTGGCAGCCTCAGAAGACAATTCCTGTTGAGCTGCTGTTGTTCTAAGTTTTATCCAGTGTAGTGCTGATCTTTCTCAGGCTGCTGGTTCCTTCAGCTCTTGCCTTGCTGTACTGTTCTTTAGCCATTCCACATCCCACTTAGAGATAGCCAAAGTATCTGCGTAGATACAAGGCTCTTGTAGAGGAATCCAGTGGGCAGCTTTTCCGTCTGTGTCTGGGGTGTGGGTTTTCAGCCGTGCTGATTTAACTCCACCATCTCTCAAGTGTATACGGCTGAGTTTATTCCTCCTAGCTTTTCAAGAAATGTTTCTCCTAGGGTCATGTTCTAACTTGCAATCTATTGCTTCGAGAATTTATTACTTTCAACCTGCATGTAGACCTCAGGGTATGGCTTCTGCTCCTTCCATCAGTCTCTCTGCTTGTTTACCTGTCTTATCTCAGTACCACATGCCCAAGCAGCACAAAGCATTGGTGGGGTGAGGGGACACTGTCCCTGTTCACAGCCAGGCAAATAGAGGCAGTAATTTTTAGCCTTCTGACTTCAGGCTTGTTTATCTTAGCTGGTTTTCATGGAGTTCAAGAGTAGCCTGAAACCCCTGAAAGGTCTGGGGACCAGAGGCTGGAAACCCCTCTTCCATCAGCCAAAACCATCTTCATGGTGATGTGAGCCTGTGCATGAGTCCCTTCCTTATGTCAACATCTTTGAACAGGGGAGAGCTGGTATGAGCACTTGCGGAAGGCAAGGAAACCAGGTCGGGTGAATACCATAGAAGCAAATTCAGGCTTATTATTCAAACAGATGTTCATGAATATATTTTGCCATTCTTGCAGAGTCTTAATTGTAATCTGAATTGATGGGCACACGAGTTTAAAGGTAGAAGACTGAATCTGTGGAAGGAGACATGATCTGGGTGAGGCACAACCCAGCTGGGCTCTGAAGAGCGAGGGTTCACATCTAGCTCTGCACAAGCACGGGCAAGTCACCTGGGCTTATTGCTCCTTGCTTCCCATTGGTCCCATGGGTGCTCAGAAACTGCTGGGGGAACATATCTGCATCCTAAGCAGGCCTGCTTGTGTGCTGGATTAAGTCTTCATTCATGATTGTTGCTTTCCTTACTCTCCTTGCTCTTGGCAAATATAGTGGAGACGTGCCACCTTTTTCCCTCCTGCCTATCACTGCCCTGCCCCCAAGCCTCTCTCCTCCACTCCTCTCTTGTTTTCTCAGCTTCCATGGGAAACTGTCAAAACCCTTTCTTGGTGGGGTCAATCCTGCAAAACCAGGTCTCTATGAAGTTTTGGTGATGCTTTGCTGCCTGGTGAACAAGAGGAGAGCCTGGGAAAGAAGCCGAAGTGTGATTCTACTACAGTGACTATTATTATTGCCATTAATAAATATGGCAGGAAAAGTTATGATAAACAAGGGAGAGATAAGTACAATTTGCATGTGTTTAATCTCTTCTGTGTGTTTTTTCTTTTCGTCCTTGATGACAAGTATTGCTTTAAAGCTAGGCACAGGTTGCATCATTTTCCCCTGGAGTCTGGTGACATCAGGGTTGCCCATTGCATTGCGCAGTGTATTTGGTCTCACACAGTACCTTTCACGCAGCAGGTAGCAGTCTCCACTGTGGATGAGAGGTCCTCTCCTCTGGTGGCATCTGGGAAGGTCAGAGAGGCATCAGCACCTCCCTGAGGGAGACATCACCTCCAAGAACTGTGCTTGCTGCCCATACACCTTCCTCACCCGGGAGCTGCATGGGCAGCCCTCGCCTTGGCTGGCACAGTGGTTCATATAGCAGGGACCCATCTGGCTGCAGGTGAGAGCAGCCTCCTGGGGATCATCTCAGGTGGAGGATTTGGAAGGAAGCAAGCCTGTGAGTGCAGGAAATGGGGCAGGAGAGAGGCTGCTTCGTGATGGTAACCTCTAGCACAACCGTGCTGAAGCGGCTGTTGAAAACATTGATGCTTCAAAAGGAAGTTTTACCTCTTGCAATAAACATCATGGTATCACAGACTCTAGAGATGGAAACCTGCTTGGTCCACTGCAATACTGTAAGATTGCAGCTGGTAAGGCAGCAAATGCCTCCAGAAATCGTTGTAAAATTCACAACACCTCTGCACGTGCTGCCTTGTCCCTCAATCCCCCCTCCCCAGGCAAAAAGAAAGGAGCACAAAAATAAGTAAAATTGAGGGCTCAGCCTCGTGCTCCATGTTTCTAAATGACAACCTTTGTAGCACATGGCATAGGGCAGTTTGGGAACAAGAGGGCCTACAGTGATGCTGGCGAGGAACTCTTCATCAGGGACTATAGCAATAGGGCAAGGGGTGATGGGTTTAAACTGAAACCGGGAAAGTTCAGGTTGGATATAAGGAAGATGTTCTTTACTGTGAGAGTGTTGAGGCGCTGGCACAGGGTTGCCCAGAGAAGTGGTAAATGCTCCATCCCTGGCAGTGTTCAAGGCCAGGTTGGACAGAGCCTTGGACAACATGGTCTAGTGTGATGTGTCCTTGCCCATGGCAAGGGTGTTGGAACTGGATGATCTTGAGGTCCTTTCCAACCCAACCAGCCTGTGATTCTGTGAATTCTTCCTTTCATGATGCAAAATACTTCAGTGAGTCCTCTGAAAAAGGTCTTTGCCCACAGCGAGCTGTGAAGTCCAGACCACACTGGGCACAGACTGATTTCCTCCTTAGGGCTGTGCATCCCACATCACTTTGTTAAAACTGCAGGTGTTCATGGGCACCAGCAAGCTCAGCACTGGGGCTGACCTGCAGAATTTGGTGCAAAGCCTCCCCAGCATTGCAAGGATGAATGTTGAGGACAGGGATGTTTTTGATGCCTGTGGATAGGATCTGGTTGCAAAAAGGCACAACCCCTGCTAAAGAAGGGAGTGCTGTTTGGAAGTGTCCCGCTTGTTCCCACCAGCTCTGGGTTTGCTCCCCAGGATCACAGAGTGAGGGGCAGTACTCTGAAATGGGACCCAGACACCCCTGGTGTGAGCCTTTCCCAGCTCTTGGGAACCACAACAAGGCTTCTCTGAGCTATAAGAATAAAATGGAGAATGAGCAGTGAGTACCAGCTTCAAGAGAAAAGAGTTTGGAGAGACTTCTTTATGCAGAGTAGCACTGATCTGAGCTTTTAATAATGCAATGGACTTGTAAGTGTTCCAAACTGTGAGATTTTGGAATGAATTTTTAATCCAGGGTTTAACATTAAAGATTAACATGTGTGTTTTGAGTTTCAATATGGGAATTTACCCCCAAAAGGCTAAGACGTCCTTCAGTGGCTTCTTATGGTTTTGTTCCATTTTACTTCCCTGCCTTGGGGGCATAAAAGCAAAAAAACAAATGAAAGGGAAAACCCAGCATCCAGGCTGTGCTTGGGGAATTCTCAACTTGTTGTTAAACCAGTGTCCATCTCGGGCTTTTTCGTATTAATGCTGCTCAGTGTGCTCTTAGACTTGGCAGGAGGGACAACATTTGTGTGAAGAACTGAGCCAGCTGTGAGAAATCCTTCTTCATTCAGAGTGGTTGTGTCCTTTGC
Organism: Nestor notabilis; assembly: GCF_000696875.1. Classification (NCBI taxonomy): domain Eukaryota; kingdom Metazoa; phylum Chordata; class Aves; order Psittaciformes; family Psittacidae; genus Nestor; species Nestor notabilis. The sequence continues at coordinate 83,772 of NW_009934921.1, forward strand.
TGCCTGGGCACAAGCAGCTTCTTGCATCTGTTACAGAGGGGGAACATTTGCAAAGTGCTTTCCTGAGATTCTAACTCCAAAAGACAAGGGAAGCCTGTTCCAGCTTTATGTTTGCAAAAGTTACCACGTTCTGTAAAAGGGAATTTAGAACATTGAGGAATGGGAGAAAGAAAGGGCAAGCGTAAAATCAGACAGTGCTATGAGGCTTGGGCACCCATGGGTAACTCCTGGCACCAGGGAAGGAGGTGGTAAGGAGGGAGACACATTGTCTTATACAGTAACAACAGCACCTTCATTCACAAAGCCTCTTTCTTGCATTTCAAACATTCTATGGCAGTTCTCGGTGAGTTTTGAAAGGCTGTTTAAGAGGTTTGGAGCATTCTGTGTGCATCTGACACTTCCTTCAAGGTGCTGTTGCATGCCTCCCTGCCTGCAGTGCTTTGGGGCAGGGCCTCTTGCAGAAATCATTTGTTCTTACAGTTGTGTTGGCCCCCAACAGGGCTGAACATAGTGAACCTTCTTGGCTATTTTTTTTTTTTCTCCTTGATAAGAAATGTGTGCGTTAATTTGAAATCAATACCAATAGTTGGCACAGTGGTGGAGATCGTGATTAATGGACAGAGCAAGACCCATGAATCACGTGCCAAAGTCCTGTTCTTATCTCTCCATTGACCTGCTGTGTGGTGTGTAGGTGAGTTATACCTTCTCTCCATTTTAGTTTTCCTCACTGCAAAATGGGGACTCTCAGCATTGCCCCAGTGCCTTACCTGCTAGCATATTGTAGAACTACATGTGCAACTTTCTTCACTTGGGGTTTTTCAGCATGATGCTGGGTACCCAACTAGAGGGCTGTCACCAGCTGGAGGTGAGGATGCTCAGCATTTGTGAATAAAACAGGCTCAGTCATCTTAGCTTGGATGCTTAGAGCTACAGACAGCTCAACCCTGGGTACACCGTGAGCAGAGAGGACTTGTTTCCCTGGGTACACTGAGAGCAGCAACAGGACTTGTTTCCCTTTGTGCCCTGTGCTGGCACATACCCACATGCCAAAAGGGGCCGCAGCAGACAGGCAACAGGTTTGCAATAATCTGACTGCTCATGTTTTATCTGTTGGTCCTGTTTCCACTGTACAATGTGGGAATGATTAGCCCAACTGGCTGGAGAGAATGTGGAAGAGGAAGCGAGTCTCATTCAGGGAAAGGACTGTAAAGTGCTTAAATAGATGTGTTGCTGTGGCTCATGTGTGGAAGCATCTGTGCCTGATGCTGGCCACCTGAGCAACATCAGGACCAAACTTCACATGGAAACACCTATAGCTCCTGAACGCTGAGTATTCATAGTCATAGAACAGTTAGGGTTGGAAAGGACCTTAAGATCATCTAGTTCCAACTGGGCTGGAGCTATTTGTAGGTAAAGCTGATAACAAACTGGTCATCTATTCCAGGGAAGTCCTAATGTATCCTCTCTGTTTTGTCTCACATCACAGTGAGAGTCCAGATTTTTCAGCGGGTGAAACACAAATCAGGGGAATTTTCCATTGAGAAAAGATGCTGTTCACATGATGTTGAAAGGCTACAGCACTTTAAGTATGTGTGCGTGTAACACTGTACCAGCACTGAATAAAATTATGTGAAGTCAGAATTTATGTAATAGCTAAATATATGGCAAAAGTTTAAATGGATTGAAATAAAGTGTTTTTACCTTATTGAACTAAAGTATGCCAATATTACCATAATTAAATGGGAAAGTCAAAGCAATTCATTTTGTCTTCACTCACTGAAAATGTCATCAAAGTTGATATTCTTACAACCTATTTTGATTTTAATGAAAACTCTTCTCTTTTTTTTCCCAGTGGAAAATTGTCCTTTTACAACCTCTTTCAGACAGCTCAACTCATAATCTGAAACTTTCAATTACTGTCCTGACATTTGCCAGATCGGAAG
>NW_009934921.1:85745-90517 GCF_000696875.1 Nestor notabilis
CTTTTCCTACCTTTTCAATTTAAATGAAAAAAGACCATGCCTCTTTTTTGTTTCTTTTCTGATTGTTTTTAATAATTTTAATAGTTTTAAATCCAAAGTAGCTTGGGATTAACAAAATTTAAGATATGGAAGTCTATGCCTTTGAACATCCCTATGAAAGCTAGTTTCAACCTGACTGCCTTTAGAGACTTGGACTGCTTTTATCAGGCTTGTTTTAAGCATCATGTATGAGACAGGGAAGCTTCAGATGCATGTTCTCACATAAAGTCTCTCACATTAGTGGGCCACAGGAGTTTTGTTATCAAAATAGATGCAAATGTGATTAGAGCTTTAAGCCCCAATTTGGCAGGATATTTAAACATGTGCTTAATTCTGAAACATCGAGTATATTTCTAATAACTGCCTTTAGTGGAATTGCTAGGGCATATCAAATCAGCACGGGTACCCGTGGCCAAATCAGCCCATCCATGTGGGCACTGCTGGCCATGCATATATGAAATGGGACTCACAGAGCATGAAAACTTTTAGGGGAGCTCAAAGGCATGGTGAAAACCAAAGATTATCTCCCAAATATCCTTTCACTTGCAAAGCTTGTGTACTCCATAGGCCGAGAGCATTTCACATATGAGAGACAAAACCAAGGTGGAAAGCAGGTAGCTACCTTGTTGGTATTGCCTCAGCTGGAAGTTCTGGGTTGCTCATTCTGGTGACAGTCCTTCCTGACTTCAAGGAGAATGGGATCACTCTATAAGCGAAAACTTTTCTTCTCAGAAACAGTTGATTCCTGTCTCCTCAGGGGTTGCTTTGATTTAAAATCAGTAAATTTTATTTTGGTTTGCATTAGGCACCCCTTTGTTGAGGGACCAGCCCATCATAACCAACCACAGGGTGATGATGGTGCTGGAGTATCCTGCTAACGGGGGAAGGCAGCTAAGGTGGGTACCCCACAAAGCACTGGCATAGCTCTCCTGCATTTGGCTTGGAGATGCATTGCCATTTCATGAGGATTTATTTTCTGCCCCCAAGCCTTTCTATTCATGGTCCCCTGCACTTCCCTAACCCAAATCCGATCTCTCATGCTGCTCCCATGGCCTCAGTGGGCTTGTGTCATGTGTGCACTCCTGTTTGTGGTGGATCCCATCAACATTTGTGTGGGTGGGTGCATCGTGTTCCTGTTCTCTTGTTGCCTCATCATTTCTTGAAGGTGCAGCAGCATCAAGAAGCCACCCGAGGTTCTCAGAGGCTGTCACTAGTGTCTGCAGGGAGGAAGCCACACAGCAGTTTCCCTGTATCTTCACCCAGCGTGTGCCTCATAGGACAAGCACTTTCTCTATTTTATCCTTCACCCTCTTCTTTTCCTCTTTTTAGGGAAGGATCAACATAACTCTAGATGCTTTGGGTAAAAGTAGTTGAACTGTAGGTCAGGACTATTTGCGCTGGGTTTAGACCTAATGATGGTTGTGTCAGGTGAAAAAGCCATTCAGGTGTGAGTTTGAAGCCTGTGTTTCAATGGCCTTTTTCCTGTAATGGGAGAAGGAGGTGGAGATATATGCAGAACATGTATCTTTCAATGCATTCTGGGTTGAAGTGTTAAAAGTCACTGATGAGCCAGTTTTTCCCCCATCTTTACCTCTTTTCCCATCCAGCTGCACCCAACACTCCTGCCTCTCCCCTCCACACACAAATCATATATTCCAGCCTGCCCACCCTGTCATCCTGCCTTCCCCTCTACCAGCTCCCCTTACTGGGCTTTAATCTTATTCCTTATTGCCTCTGTCCTTCCCACTCAATATAGCATTGAGCGTATTTAAACCTCGCATTGTTTTCCCTTATTAAGCAGTTTATCACTATGTTGCACTTCTGTTTTGTTTGGTTTTTTTTAAACCAGGGGAGAAGGAAGAAATTTATTCTTTTGACCATAAATCATTTACAAAGCTGCTGGGCCGTTAATGTATATTTTATGGCTCGGCAAACAGAAAATAGAAGTGAGCGCCTTAGCAGAGCTTTGCCGGCCTCTTTTAATTCCAGCTTCCTAACCCTGGCTGTTCCCCAGTGTTGGGAGCAGATCTGTTTCTCTTGCAGAGGCACCAGTGGATGCCTTGTTGTCCCAAAGGAGGCAACTTTGCTTTGTCAGCAATGTCACATGCTGTTGCCAGCACTTGGCACTGATCCACAGCGAAACACATCTCTGCTGACTGGGCTGTGCTGAGAAGATACTAGCAAAGAAATGGGATGGGCACGGGGGAACTTGAGCCTGGTTTTGCTTTTAGATCCTGGGGAAAGCTCTAATTAGTCTCCTGCTCTGGGGTAAGCAAGTTACATACAGCTCTTATCCTATGCAGCCTCATTCTGTACTTTGCATGACATGGGCTCAGCTAGCTCCAGGTGTGGTTACAGATACCCATGGGGATGCTTGAGGATGCTTGCAGAGACAGTGACTGGCCATGGTGGTGTTTTCCAAATGATAAAAGCAGGCTTCTGTGAGGTTTTGCAACCTGCTTTAAGCAAATGAATCCAACGTACGCCTTTGCAGCTCTCAGTTAACTCCATGCCTTTTCCCTCTTTTAGGAAACATAGATATAAATCTTTGCTGTAAAAGGTTCATTTATCCTTTCTGATGTGACTGACAAGCAGTGAGATAATTAAGAGGAGGGATGCGAGAGGTTTATGTTGGCATCTGAGCTAGATAATGGGAAAATCTGTAGCTCTGAGCTGTTGCTGCAGGCTTTTTGCAAACCCAAGCTGAGCTTCCCACCTTAAATGTACTTGCCATGAACATTTGATAAGCTTTCATTCCCAAGTCCCTTCAGCTAAAGTAACCTCCTAAGTTGTCCATGGTCATTTAAAACGTTTCCACCCCTACATGTTCATTACTGTTGGATGATGCCTCCACTGTAGCAGCGAGCAGAGCAAGACTGTGTGTCTGCAATGCAGTTCTCCTCTTTCATAGCAAAACAAGTTAGCCCATCCTTATACCTTCCTCAACAGGTTATGCTTATTAACGCCTGGCTGTGGGATGGAGGCACAGCTTCCTTTCTGCTTTTGCTGGTCTGGGGGCAATAACCTTGTGCTGAGTGACAAGGCAAAAAGCAGAGTATGACAGCATCTTAAGTAACTGCAGCAGGATTCCCCAGAGCTGATCTGTCACAGCACTAGGGGTGAAGGAGGAAGGACTGTGTTTGACAGTCTCAACTTTGTAGAAGACACAGAATAGGGAGATACCTTGCTAAGCTCAGCTAAACCTTCACTTTCCTCCTTGCATGTGCCTGTGATTTGGAATACAGTGCTTCAAGCCTCTCTGGAGGACCTTAGGATGGAAAGAAATGACTGGCACCCCTGTTGCAAGGACACAGCACCCTGTTTGTACCTTGGGTGTTGTGACCTTCAGCCATCTTCTGTAGACAGATTGCATGCTCCTCCTGATTTGCCCACCTAAGCCCTGGGAGGATGAGTCACTGATGACTCTGATGCTGAGCACAGCCAGGAATGGGCAAAGTTGACACCAAATGGTCCTATAAAGTGGGCTAAATTAGGCTTACCTCCCCATCCACTCTTTCAATTCAGGGAGCAATGAGCGAGCACTTGAGTTCCCGGTCACCTCTGGTCTTGCTCATGTGCTAAAGCACACAATTCCCCAACCTCAGTAGTGCAGCTGCTCCCTGATTCTCCTGCAAACACTGTGAACACAAGGACTGCCAGCTCAGCTCACAGCAGTCTCTGTCTCCAGCCAATGCCACATGCATTGGAGGGAAGTGTTAAACTTTCCATAATGTACCTAATTGTGCAACACTATTCTATGGAGAGGAGATTAACGTATACCCCAGTGCATGGCCATTGATTAGTTTTATCCTAGCTAATGTCACTGTAGATTCTATTTTTGTTCCTATCGATGTGCCTTCCTATTTTTATAATCTTGCTCTAATACAGTGCAGTTGTTTTTTCTCTCTAACTTGTATGCATACTGCATCATCCAAGGCAGCAGAGATGCAAGGCAACCATCCCAGCCAACAGGAGATGCAAAGGAGGCAGATTCAGACAGGATAAAGACACAGAGAAGAAAACAGTACTGGGAGCACAGCAGGAGTCCAGAATTGGAAAGGACCTTTAGGTCATTGGGCCCCCAACCCTGCTATCACCATGGCACCTGTAAACCAGATTTGTGTTCTTGTTCCCACATGTTAGCAAGCTGCTCTAACACTTTTGCATTTCAAGACTGTGACTAATTAAACACAAGGATTAAGATGTGTTGGAAGAGCCACATTCAGGTCACACAGAGAGCTTAACATCATCTGATCCTTGCTACATGCAGAGCACAGCCCCTTTTGATTTCCCTAGCAGCTTTGAATGCTTAGCAGTTCAGCAAATCAAACCCTTGAGGTCTAAACCTGAGCAAATGAGGATCCCACACTAACAGGGTCCTTCTGACCTCCTGGAGCTGATTGACTTGCTCAGCAGGACACAGGGAATCTCTTCCAGAAATGAGGAAGGAATCAATGGGAGGCAACAGACACCATTCTTGAAGTACATATAGCCAAAAGCTTTCCTGGCTATTTTTGGTCTTTAAGTCCAATTTTCATCCCGCATATGGCTGCAGGTTGGGAAGGTCAGTGGCAGGGAGATGTGTTTTGTGCTATCTCAATCAGACAGTTGTTTGAAATCCTCCTCCCAGCTGGTGTGCAGAGAAAGATCTATTTCTGAAAGGGAGGATGGCAAGGGTGGTAGGGACTGCTATTCACCAGGCCAACACTGGAGGTCAGGGCAAAGTGGGTCAG
>NW_009934921.1:90548-101929 GCF_000696875.1 Nestor notabilis
TGGCTTTCTGTCTAGTTCAGATGAGGTTATAAATGATAAGACAGAAACGTCTGTGTGATCAGCACAGATTTACAGGTAGTCAATGTTCTTGATCAACTGGTCTGGTTCTTGGCAAGAAAAGCTGCAGGGCTTGAGTTAAAGACCCTGATCTTGTGTTTTCTCCCTGGATTAGTGTCTGCTAGCCCCCATATCCCACATGGTGGGCAGCAATCCTGGGATTGCTCTTACTGTGGTAAAGTGGATCTATTTACTTGGGAGGTTTTATGCTGGACAGATGACTAGGTAGCACCAGTTGTGCCTGATAATTTCTCAGGGATAAAGGTGCTTAGATATTAATTTGGCTTTTGATGTGTGTTTAACAGAGAGAGTAATACTGTACACATCTCAGAGGAAAAGCTAGTGTCAATGTATATTTAACACCTGTGTTATGAAAATCTTGCTCTAAACCTATGCTAGGTGTGATAGTTTTCACACTCTTTGTTCCAGCCTATCCTGCAGAGCTAGAAAAGATAGGAAGGAAAGAGTTGGGTATTTTACCTCATACACTGTCAGGTTATTACCCCATTACTAGACCTGTGAGCCAGAAAAAGCCAGCATGAACCTTATTTTGGGATAGTCCCCCTGCTCAAATAAAGGGAATAGGCTTACCTGTATAATAGATGCCCACAGACTAGGGCATGGATCCAATCACCCTCCAGATGTATGTGGACCAAAGTTCACCTTCTCCTTGCTGTGAGCTAGCAGGGGACTATAGTGTGGTGGAGCCATCCCTTCTTCTCACTATTGCTCCCAACATAATTCCAAGTAGGCCTCTACCAAGCATCCTCCCAAGGAAAGTTTGAGGTAGGGCACATTGGCTCTGGGATACAGTCACTATGACAGTGTGCATCTGTCCCAGATGCCTGCCCTGCAGAATGCCTTCAAGAGGCTGGAAGTTTTTCCATGGTGGGATTTCCTTAGTGAACTGAAAATAGTTCAACCCAACTGGGCATTAATTCAGACCTGTGCTTGGTGATGTCGGTTCCACAAGCAAGCTGCAAGCTGCCTCCAAATACTAGGCTGAGCGAATACTGCTTTTGGTTAGATAGATTCTGAATTAGCAAGGATAACACATCCGTGGTGGGAATGGGCAAGACCAGTATGCAGGCAGCTTGTCAAGCAGCCTGTTTGGATGCTGTCACATTATACTGGATAACTTCAGTGTTACCAGTGCTTGTAACTGCAAGTCACCTCCTTCAGGGGCCTTTGAATGGTGGCTGCACTATGAGGTCCTGTGGCAGAAGTACTCCCTGCATCTACCACTGCCTCCTCCAGTTGAGTCACTCCTTTCTGAGCATGGGTTTTGCAACTCTCAGTGTGTTGGGTTGACAACATACCTCAGCTCATTTGGGGTGGGAGATATGTCACCTCTTTAGCACAGAAGACAGCTTTGCTCCCAGACTCAGAGATGTGAGGCAGGCCAAAGGCACAGCGACTTGTGTTTTCCTTTTATTTTAGGAAGAAGACTTTTCTGCAGTTTCTTCCTCTGTTGCTAGATCAAACACTGTGTTCCTACCCTGTTCTTGAAGCTTTTGAGTGACCTCATCTTTGCCTCTCTAACAAGGGACCCAAAACATCATACTGCCAAAGGCATCTTCCCCAGCATGTGGCAACAGGATTGATAATTGCACCGGGATGGATGGGGGAGCCATTCCCTGGGTTTCAGACGCAAGCTGGTACAGCTTGAAGCTTTATTCTCATTTCCCCCCAACCCACACACATTTCTGTGTGTTTTCCCTTGAAGTCTAGAGATACAGAATGCACACAGCTGAATTTTTTCATCCCTTTCACACCTTCCCCCCTCCTTTTTCTCCTGGCTGTTTGCTTCCCTGGCTTGCCAGCACTGCAGAGTGAACCTGTACTCTGGCTTCTGCATATGCAACATCATGCTAGCCCAGCTTTCCACACCACTGAGTATCAGGAGGTTGCTGCTAGCAGGTGCCAAATGCTGCTGATTTGCCAAGAGTTCTTGAGGCACTTGCAAAGTAGAGAGTGTCCTCTAGAAGTGAGGGAGGCAGCAGCTTGACTTTTGTGGTGTGAATGATCCTCCAAAGAAACTTCTATTTCTCTGTGGTCCTGGGAGATCAGCACTAAATATGGTGCACTATACTCTCTGTGCTCTATACTGCAACCCAGCCAGTGATACCCAGGTATCTCGCTGAGCATGGTTGCATCTGAAAATCAAATGCTGGGGATGATCCAGCAGTAGAGGATGTGCCCTTTGCACAGCTTCAACAGTGTGACCACAGTGCTTCCTGAAGGCACAGACTCTGAGGTCCTTGTGGTCCATGGTAAAGTGGACTGGTGATTGTGCATCAGCTGTTTGTCTTACAATCTGGCCTATTGATGTGAAGTGCTGGTGGTGGAAGTCCTCACTTCACTCACTGCTGGTAATATCTAGCGAAGAGATTGGAAGTGAGTGGGAGCTGGGAACATTTTCAGTTGATTTAGTCAAAGTGCTAAGATATGCTCATATCTTTCAGCTTCACTGCATCTCATGTATTCTGAAGCCTCTCAGGCTTACAACCCTTGTAGGACAGCTAGTAAACATGTGGAAGGACCTGCCTTCTCCTTCTCATGTCCATCAGGGAGGCAAATGCTAGTGTGGGACTGGGCCTTACACACTTGTGTCATGCTGTATGAACTATCTATATGGACTCCTCCATGGATGCAGGGGAGGGAGCTAAGTGTGCTTACTTGGAAAACCAGCAGTGAGCTATCACAAATGAAACCAGAGTGATCTGTTGCCAGAATTACTTGTCCTGGAAATATGTTGAAACTGTAAAAGAGCCTCTATAGGCAAAATATTGTTCTGCTGGCTGGGTCCTGGATAGGGGATGCAAAAGTGGAGCATCTCTTCTAATTAGTGATGGGAGCTTGCCGCATCAGGATCAAAGGAGAAAGCCTTTGCTGAATCAAGCTAAGATCAAAGTGTCCTATGTACAGAAAAGGCCCATTCCTCATTCTGCTGACAGTGGTGTACCCTGCTCTTCCTCCAGGCACGCTGCTTACAGGCATGCTTAATTACCAAGTAAGAAGTCTGCACATACAAGAGAGGGTGTAATGGCCATTGTAATTGTAATGGCCATTGTAATCCAATTCTAAGAGATGATTTGTCATGATCAATGCTTGTTGTCTCTCACAAGTCACTGAACTTCTTTGAATGCTTAGAAAAGATCTGAATTCTGTACCTTTGCAGAAGGAGATCCTTTAAAACATCCTTTGATTGTTTTTTCTGACCTCTTACGTGCAATTTTACTTAGTAGATGGGTTGTGTGTTTGTGCATATGTCTGTATTTGCGTTCATATTTACCCAAAGGGATTCAAGTCTTCATTCCTTAGGCTGCATTGAAAAATCCTCATCCCAATGGATATGCTAAATTTGAAATCTCTTCCTCTCTCCCTCCCCTGCCTCCCTCCTTTTGCATTAATGCAAAGCCACGTTTTTGCAACTTCTAACTTTGGAATGTTTAAACACATATCATTTGGTTGAGTTTTCCTACTAGGTGTCTTCCTGGGCATACAGGTTTATAAGCATATGTGTCTTTGTGAGCATCCACGCGTGTTTTGGGCCATGAGTATTGGTGTGGAAGGATGCAGTCACGTAGATACTTAGTCTGAGATACAAAGAAAGACACCGTAGTTTCTAAGGAAGATTTGATCTTTGGTCTTTCAACTGTCCCTTTTAGAGAGGAGCTGTGTTGTAGTAATGCCCCCCAGGTGCTGTTCTAACACACCTACTTCCCTTGTTTATGCTGATGGAAGAGGACTTTGCCTGTGTTTGGTCTCCTGACTCTCCTATTGTCCTTGTTTAAGCTTACTTGTCAGAAGCGATTGTGTGTGTTTTCCCCAGCTGTAGCCCTGCAGGTGCCACTTAGCTTAACAAAACAAGTCCTTGTCTTTAAGTGCCTCCTTCCTTGTACACATCCAGGGCCAAAGAGCAGCTGACGGCCCTGGAATACATGAGGCAAAGACAAGTCTGAGGAGCTGGCTTGCCGGGTGGTTTAAAGAGACAGACAGGACAGCATGGTCTGTGTGGGGTGCTCATCTTGAATGCCAGGTTGAAAGCAGCACCCCTTTGCAAGAGAAATGGACAGGGACCTCAGCTCTGCCTTGGTGCATTCCTCCTCGAAACCGCTTCCTGGCATCTAAATTAAAAAGGATGCTGTGGTCCCTTAAAAGGGGAAGGAGCTTATGGGGGCTGTGGGGTGCTGCAGCGCAGGAGTAGGGTACTGGCAAAGCAAAGGGAATATTATGTATTTCTTTCCTTTCATAAAGTGTTCATAAGTAGATTGGGAAATTCCCAAATGTATTGAAAAGGTATTTTTAAAGTGGAGAAATTATGCATGTTCTATTTTAGTGTTTTTATTATTCTGCAGGATGTTTGCAATCAACTAATAGTAAATATTAGGAGTAGCAAGAGGGTGGTAAGGTATGAAAATCACATCAGCTTGATGATTGAGTGATTGATGTAACTAACCTTGCAATGCAGACTTTCCAGTGAATTTACTATTAGTGAATAGTCACACTTAAGCATTACTTTTTCTGAATGACAAGAATTTGAATGTGTGTGGTTTTCTTTGAGGGGATAAGAAATGGGGCTGAAGAACACGTGCTGTTGTTCCAAATCAATTGAGTAGTTGTTTTTCCTCTCATGGAAAGCATCTCATTAAATCTACACTGAATATGGCAGAAGAACTTTCTGCACCATGCTGAATTACGAGGTTAATCCAGTAAATGTCCAAATTGTTGCAACTCTGCACGCTGGTTAGCACATGCATGATGCTAGACTGGATGAGTAGTCATGGCAAGGTAGCCTTCAACCTTAGACCTGCAGAAAAGATGATCCCTCATCAGGGTCCTCATGGATCACTTCTGGGCTTTGGGCTACTGCCACTGCTTGGCCAGCCATAAGCAAATGAGGAGTCCAAAACCATTCCCAGTCTGTTGACCACAGACGCAACTGGAAGGCAGATGCTTTACAATAAAGGTGATGCTTATTACTGGCTCTTCAAATTATTTATTTCCACTTGCTGCTGACAGCTCTGCAGAGGAGATTGATGGAATTGAAGCCTTCACCAGCTGCTCCTCATCCAGGCACCCAATTCTCTGAGATGTTAGCACCAGAGATGAACTTTTTCCCTAGGACTTTCCAGAATGTTCCATACTTTTAAATATGTTCCAAGCCTGTGAGGAAAGTCAGGGTTTTTTTTCCTGTAAAGTAAGAAAGTAATGAATTTCACTTGGAGACATTAAAAAGGCATTTTGTCTAGCTGTGTTGTGAAGCACTTCTGAGTGTCCCTCAACTCCTTGAGGCTTTGGAGGAGGCAGACATGGACGAGGGAGGGTTTGCAGTGTCCTGGGGTGTTGTAGCTACAGAGCAATCAGTCCAAACCCAGACACTCATCATAAGCTCTTCAGGTGCTAGAAACTTTGGATCTGTAGCATCTGAAGCTCAGTGCCTCCCAGCTCTGAGCAGCCCATCTCTCCATTAGGAAGACAATAGGATGGTCCATGGACTACACCTAGGTGCTAACAATATTCTGATATTGCCTAAGAGCTTGAAAACTCCTTGCCTTCTTCTCCAGCACCCTCCCACATGCTTTGAACAAGAAGTTGGTGAGCTGTAGTATAGAGAGATGGTTTCTGGAGTCAATATTTTGATTGGGGGGGAGGGGGAATGGTTTAAAGAATTCCAGTGGTACTCAAAAAGGTGATGGTTACTCCTTGGTTAGTTTCATTTGACAAGATATAGGCAGTAGAAGGGATTTCCCTGTGTGACTTGCAGTCTAAAACCTTCAGCCTTTTAGCTGCTGTGCTGGGAAGCTGGGGTTTATCAGGCTTTGAGCCCTTGTCCAGCCTGTGTGGAATGCAAAGAAGTGAATGGTGGAAATGCTGGGAAATGAATGAGATTCGATGAGATCCTTCATTATCAGTAGTCGTTTTTCAGCAGCTAGATAGTAATACCTGGTCTGTACGAGTTTTACATTTTTAACCCTTTAAAACTAGCACTAAAATGTTTCTGCTCATGCAGGACTTTATGAGGCATAGAAGTGGGGGGAGAACACTTCTTACCCCTTGGTGAAGACTTTTGGAATGAAGTTTCCTTTTCTGTTTCAGTGATGTTGGGTACCATTAAGATTGATGGGTATGAAAACATACTTTGTTATCTTTTAGGCACAGCTTGGCTGCTCCTATAGCTCTTTAAAAAAAGCCAAAACAAAACCTATTGTTTTCAGAGGCTCTGAAACTAGAGTTCTCTCACTTAATAGGGCCACCTATCTGCATGTTTCTGTGAAAAAGGTCTGCATGAGAGCAGCCTGATCTGGTGAAGGAGAAATATAAATCTTTTTAGCCTGAAATAACTGGTAAGTAATAACTGTGTAAAACCAGGATGCTGCTGTCATGACCTGCAAGTGTATGGGGCCGCTTGTATTGCTTGAACTAGATGTCCTTCTCCTGAAATGCTTGAACCGGGTGTCCTTCTCTTTCCAGGTCTGGTGTGTCCTCTGGAGGTGTCAGTCAGTTCAGGGAGTATCCAAGGTGTCTTTCTCTTTCCAGGTCTGGTGTGTCCGCTGGAGGTGTCAGTCAGTTCAGGGAGTATCCAGGTCGCACGGGGCCAGACAGCAGTATTGCCCTGCACCTTCACCACTAACGCTGCTCTCACTAACCTTAATGTCATCTGGATGGTCATTCCTCTTTCTAACGCCAACCAGCCTCAACAGGTATGTCCTTTCTTACTGGAGCACACATTTCTTTGGGGATTTCCTTTTCCTCGCCCTTTTCATACTGATCTGGATGTAGATGCTTTACAACGCTGAGTCTCTGGTTGTCCCAGAACTTCATTGTTCCTTTATTGCTGAACATGTCCCCTGGATCTTACATGAATCTGTTTTCTTCAGTGCTTTAACTGGTGCACATCATGTCCTTGGGCACCTTGGCTGGAAGTACAGTTGGGGCAGGTGTATGTGGTACTGTATTGCTGCCCTGGACCTTTGTGTTCAGAAGAGCACAGGAGATGTAATCCAGGTTTTGGTGCACTGTATATTGGATTTGGAGGACCTGGAAGCAGTTTCAGGCTTAAACTGGTGAAATCTATGTAAAATGTGCCATAACACAATTCAGAGACTCATCTCCCCTTTTGCTTCTCTTCTTTTGCATTGTCAGTTGCTTATGCAAGGCAAGCGGGTTGGAACTAGATGATCCTCAGGTCCTTTCCAACCCTAACTATTGTATGATTCCTATGAACATCAGCAAATGAGAGTCTGTCATGGTGGGCATAAGAATCATAAGCTGAGATCTGTTTTTTTGCCCACAAACTCTGGCAGCAGCAGATTGCCATTGCTCTGAAATGTGTCTGTCTTGGGTCACACTGCCCCTATCACATTTGGTATTCAGTTGTGAGAACGTGCACTGAGGAGTACTTGCTCCTCAGGGACCTGGTCTGAGTACATACAGATATGTAAGTCGTCTGACTGGTGGAAGCTGTGCAGGATCAGGGGTTACATTGCCTGTCATTCCGTTCATCCCAATGATCTTCAGTGTCAAATCATGGCAAAAAAACTTACTGGCTGAGACTCCAAATGATACTGTCCACTGGGCAAAGTACTCACTGACCTGCAGAGAGTCTCTGCTTCTCTACATTGATTGTATCCAGATGGGTGATGACTATTACATGAAGCAGGCTGGTACTGCCAGTCCAGCTATGCTGGAAGTCTTGGGTGTCTATCTGTTCTACTACCTTTGTGAACATTTTTATTGACATAAAATAAGCTACAGAGTGTGTTCTTCTAGAGAAAACACCTCTGCTAGGATGGGTCTGCCTTGGACAACTGTATGTTGAGGTCTAGTTATTTAGAGATCTTTTAGGAACTGCTCCTTTTGGCTTCAGAAGCTCATGTTTTGCATGCTGTTCTTCCTCCTTACTCAGTGTTGTTTGAGCTTTCCTTTCTTTTCCAGGTTATTCTCTACCAAGGGGGTCAGATCTTTGGTGGTGCACCCCAATTCTACGGGCGAGTGGGGTTTGCTGTGACAATGCCAACCACCAGTGCCTCGATCTTCATCAACAACACTCAGCTATCGGATACTGGCACGTACCAGTGTTTAGTCAACAATCTTCCCGACCGAGGAGTCAGGAATATTGGAGTCATTGGACTTACTGTCTTGGGTGCGTTTGCTGGTATTATGGCGGGTAGGGGAGAAACAGGGACAAAGGATTCTCTGTGCATGATAGTGCATCATAGCAGAGAAATATGGTAGCATACGCATTGAAGCCCATTGGCATCCTGTGGTGAGAGATGGTATTGTGGGAGTTTGTAGGGCACATGGTCTTCCTATGCAGGTAACATGTAATGGGGTTTTAAAATATGGTGAAGAGAAAACTTTTGTGGCAGCACTGTGGTGTGGAGTTGCAAAGAAGCATGAATTAAGTATGAGGGCATCCTGGAGAGATGAAGGGACCATAAGAGTTTTGAGGAGAAGAGATCTTTGCTTCCTTTTTGTGAAAGCAGTTAATCCTGGATGCTCCCTAGGGTGTTAAGTACTCCAGAGTGTGTGCCATTAGAAGGATATGAAAGCAAAACCTGACCACAGCAACTTCTATTAGCTCTCACCACCCTTGCTGTCTCAAAGACAGAAATGTTCACCTTTTTCTCTAGGGAGGGATCTAAGAGAACTGGGTCCTGCAGCAGTCAGCAGTAGTCTGTAACCTTGGTGGGCTGGTGGGTTAGGAATCTTTGTGAATTGTCACCCCGCAAACCCTAAGGGGTACTTGTCTGCTGCCTCCCTCTTTTCCCCTTGTCAGCTCTTGCCAGTGTCCTTGCTTTCCCCAGCAGCCTGTATGCAGAAAGAGCCTGAAACTCCACTGTTTGGTTGTATTTCCTGACCTGCTGTCACCCTCCCCTCTTCTCTCGCAGTTCCTCCTTCTGCCCCGCTTTGCAGAATCCAGGGGTCCCTGGACGTGGGCAGCGATATCACACTGACCTGCAGCTCGGAAGAAGGCATTCCCCGACCAACATACCTCTGGGAGAAATTGGACAATGTTCCCAAGTTACCCCCAACTGCCACACAAGGTGCTCATTCTGTTTATTACCCTCTTATTTCCCAAGTGATGGCTTGGGCTTTCCTTTCTCTGAGCCACCAGAGGTGGCATGGCTCATCGAGTGTTTGCCATCACTTGCATGGTCACTTTATTGGAACAAAGATTCCTAGAGCCCATGGTAGACTAGGTACCCTCCAATGGCCACTTAAATTTTCATGGGTTTTTGGTACAGAAACATGTTCCCCATCTGGTTGAATGGGAGAGAATATGGTTGCCCATTGTTGCCATGTGGCTGGAGATTGCAGCTGCTGACTCACCTGCATTTTAAACCAAATGAAAGGGTCATAGATTGGAAACTGGGAGAAGGGAAGCAGAATCATCCTAGGAAAATACTACCAGCTTCTCACACCAAGATCCCTGTTCTCTACGTTACTGCCAGAGCTGCCTTTCGTATGCGTAAAAAGCAAGGCTCTGATCAGACTGGGTGTTGCCCGGCTCCAAGTCCCGTCTCTAAGGTTTCTAAGCCTAGGTGTCCTGACCGAGTAGTGATAGCTGTACTTTTGCCCTTTATTTTGCTGTATTTTAAGAATACACAAGCTTTTTCACTTTACATAATTCAAGAGTGAGGAAAATTGGCAGAGCATGGGGAGGGAAGCACAGGGATGGGAGTTCAAGGGTCCACTTGGTAGGTGGATCTGGGTATAGGTAGTGGAACATATCATCCTTCCTCCTTTTCCTCACACAGTGCTGAGATTCCCAAGCTTTCATTTGCAGAAATTTAACTATAAGGAGAAAAAGAAACATCTAGTGTTAGCTCCTTAAGACCTAATCTTGTCCATGGCTGGGAGGTGTGGTGTGTGCATGCACACACACACACACAGTGCTTCCATCTCAAGCTTATTTCCTAATTTATTTCTCTCCCACCAAAATTCTCTATTTTCTGGCTTTACCTTTTCATGGTTTTCCTCAAGGAGGGGAGGGATTTAAATCCTTCTTTTCTCTCTGACTAGACCAAGTCCAGGGCACTGTCACTCTCCGAAATATCAGCACTGTGTCCTCAGGTCTTTACCAATGTGTGGCTTCAAATGCCATTGGAACCAGCACTTGCCTTCTGGACCTGCAAGTCATTGCACGTAAGTATTTTGCCAAGGGAGGCTTGGTTACCTGCTTCTGCCTTGTGACAGTAAAGTGTGTAACCACGTTTGCTATGAGCCACCGTGTGCCTCTCTATCAGAAGATTATTGTGCCGTGGAAAGGGGATGTTGCCTTTCCCCCCTTCCAAGCCATAGTAGCTTCAAATGCTCATGGATGGCCACAGTCCAGCCCTGATTTCTTCTCCTTTCTCTGTTCAATCACCTCCGCAGCCCATCCCCGGAGTATTGGCCTGATTGCAGGAGCGGTGGCCACAGGTGCTGTTGTGCTGGTGGTTTGCATTGTGTTGGTGGCCGTGGCACTGTTTTACTGGAAAAATAAACACAAAGAAGAAGAGGAGGAGGAGATTCCCAATGAGATAAGGTAAGAGGCAGGGAAAGCTGGTGGCAGGGAACCTCTGACTGCTTAGCAAAAGCAGTGGCTGACAGGAAGGCAATCAGAACTCTCACTCTTGCTAATCCAGTGGGTCAGGGGAAGATGTCCTTGTATGTCCAGAAAATGAAAGGAGCAAATGAAGAATGGCAATCACAGATCTTGAGTCAGTATTGCCTTTATTGAGAACTTTGACTTGGTGGTGTTAGCTCTGTAGCAGAATGTTGTGTTGGGGATTCAGAACCATGACATCGGGCAGTTATAGCTGAAAAGCACTGGAAATAGAACTTTGATCTTCCCTGGTGTTAGTGTCCAAGTGTTTCCCTCTGGTGGCTTCCTGCAGTTCTGCTAAGAATCAGTTTCATTGGTTGTACAGACATACTGACTACCTGCGAAGCAGTAGTGGCTGATACAGCCACTGGTTTTACCCCCCTAGGCACGTAAATGTGGGTTGTTTTCTTCAGTGGTAGGCACGTGGAGCAATTAATGTGCAAGGAGGTGGGTCCTGAGAAGATGGATGAGTAAATGGGCCAGTTATCCTTCACCTTGAACTGGTGGTGTTGACCCCAGCAGGATGTGGTGGGGAAGTGCTGGGCAAGCGGGATGGCATCTTCCATGTGCCCTCTCCTTCACAGGGAAGACGACCTGCCACCCAAATGTTCCTCTACTGCGAAGACATTCCACGCCGATGCATCCTCATCGGAGAACGACACCCTCACCTCCTCCAACACCTACAACAGCCGCTACTGGAACGACCCCAAAGCCCACCATGCCACAG
>NW_009934921.1:102162-102390 GCF_000696875.1 Nestor notabilis
GCGGGGCTGCCCCCGTCATGGTGCCCGCCCAGAGCCGGGCTGGCTCCCTTGTGTAGGGCCATACCGGTGGCTGAGAGCCAAGCAAGGGACCTCTCCTTCCTGGTGGGGGCAAAGAGACCCTACTCCTTCCTGAAAGGCAGCAAGGTGGCAGGGGACACACACACTTGCCTCTCCCCCTGCTCTCCCCTCTGGAGGCTGCTGCTGGCTGGTGGGACATCCTCGGCTGTG
>NW_009934921.1:102459-102694 GCF_000696875.1 Nestor notabilis
GCTGGGCATTGGCTGGGACGTGCACCTGGCCCTGACTTTGGGGGGACTTTCGCTTTTGTTTCCCTCTAGGGATCGATTCCATCCATTTGGGTCTTTCAGGGAGGTTTGGGAAGATATATATATATTATTTTTTTCTGTTGTTGTTGCTGTTTTATTTCCAAGAGGACGACAGCCTGCATCGGGGCAGGGAGAGGTGCTGAGGCAGGGTATGCCTCCGCATGGCAGCCCCAGCTCC
>NW_009934921.1:102816-106953 GCF_000696875.1 Nestor notabilis
GGGGAGCGTTTGTATTTATGTTCTGCAGTTCTTCCCCCACCCCAACACGCACACAAACCCACAGCGACACACACGGGTCCTCCTCAGAGTGGATGGTCTTCCTGCACTTCCTGCACTAGCTTGGGGTGCCACCAGAGTTCGTGTTGTTCATGGCTGTGGAGGATGCAGCTGTCTGAGCATCTTCCCCTGATACAGTGCAGGGCGATGGTGCGTTGCTGCTACTGCTGCTTCTGTAGGGCTTGCTTCTTTTTGGGTTTAGTTCTGGTTGTTCCTGGAGTTATTCAGGAGGCAGAGGGTGCTGTGGCAGAGCAGAAGGCAGGGCCACAGCAGGCAGGTCCAGAGGCATCTGCTGCGCCTGGGTTATTCTGGTTTGGGGCAAGTGGCTTCAGATCCCAGAGCTTTGGTATTTGCATGGTGGGTTTTCCTTAGCCAGCCTATGCAGTGCTGCCTCGGCAGGGCACGTGTTGTGCTTGGGGCCCTCACATGGAGGCACCACAGTTTTCCTTCCCGCTCTCCCGTGCGCACAGACTTCGCAGATGCTGAGGTTGGCAGGATTTGTTTCCGCATCTCTCTCCTTTGAAAGAGTGAAAGCAGGGGGCTTAATGGAGGGGGTAGGCCTGTGGAAGCCCACATGCTATCTCCCTGCCTCCCCTACTTCCCTCAATGTCCCAGGGCCGGGTACTGGTGGTATCTGCCAGTGGCTCTGCCATCTTCTCGCAGCCGGGGAGGTGGCTGTGGCTGGCACCTATCCTTTTTCTATTGCAACTAAATAGCCTTAATCAAAGCCAAGAGTTGAAACTGCTGGAGGAATCTGGTGCCATTTGGAGGGCTGGACTGAGGGCTGGGACTTACCCTCTTACAGAGCAATGGCTCAAAGGGACCATGCCTGGATGGGTGTCTCAGCCCTCCTGCATAACACCAACTCTTGCACACGTAAAGCCAGAGGGCACCTCCAAAAGCACCAGAGCCATCCCAGGTCTGCTCTTGGAAAAGCAATGTGGGGAGTCACAGGTGACTTTCCGTAGCTCTCACATTGGAAAAAGAGTCTGTTTAAGCCAACAGACTCTTCCTCGTCCCCACTTCCCTTGTCCCGGCACGGCTTTCCTTTCCCTAGCAGTGCACAAACCTTGGGCAGGCCCCTCTGCCTCAGCAGTACCTTCCAAATGCAAGCACAGACTCTGAAGAAGAGGAGGGGAGAGGTGAGGGCTGGGTTCCCACATGGGCACACTGGCTCTTTGGGAGGTTGGGGGCTCCCAAGCAGCACTAGGTTTGAAGCTTGGCTGAGAATTTGTGCCTTCTTTGCTTAAAATAAAAACAAAATACAAGAGAAAGGAGCGGGAAAAAAGAAATAATCCAACCTCCCTTCCTTCCCCTCTACACAACTCCATCCAGAATGGGTGCAAACTCCTGCAGCAGTGCAGGCTGCTCTGTGTGTGTGTACACATGGTTTACCAGAGCAATCCTCTTTCCTGCCTGTCTGCTCGCTTTGCTGCTGGGTGGTAGGATTGAAGGGGGAAGAAAGGTGGCTTTAGAAACCCTAATGTGGGAGGGGAAAACATAAAGGAAAACAATCAAAGAAAAGCCCAGACACATTCTCTCTGCTGTTGTAACAACCCCTGTGTGACATTTACAGGAACACTGCCCTCAGCAGGTCCCCTCCTCTACTGGGAAAGCTCTTCTGGTTCCTACCCTCCATGAGACTGTTTGCTCCTCTTTCTTTGTTCTTTCTAATTGTCTAAAATTCAATAAAACTTTATTCATATAAAAAAAGGATTTCTTACTGCCTTCTGCTGCTTTTTCTACCCCCTTTACCTAATTCTGTAATTACAATCAATTTGGCTGTTAATACTCATCCTTGATAGGAATGGCAGTAAGCAGCAACCGTGCAACCAAGAGCTGCATGTTCTTAGGCCAGCCACTTTGGTACTGAACCCTGGTACTATAGTCTTGTTTTTCTCATTCATAATAGGCTGACACATTGCCCTTGAAAGTACAATTTCCCAGGCTTCCAGGGTCTCTACTTCTCTAGATGAAGGTGAGTTTTATTTTCTGTCATTTGGGGGGGAAAATCCTTCACTGCTTTGAGTGATGTGAGTAAACGTCTTTTAAAATTGCCTAACTTTGCTCATGTATTAGTTTTCCAATACGAAACATGGCATGTTCATCCCAGGTTCAGAACCTAAGGCAGTCACCAGGATGGTCTTCACTGACTTTCTTTGTCTTTTGAGTAAGTTTGATAGGGGAAACTGTCAAGAAGCTAAGCAAAGTGCTGATCCCCATAGTCAGAGCATCTCGGGTGACATGGTTTAGTGTGTGGTGTCCCTGCCCATGGCAGGAAGTTTGGAACTAGATGATCTTAAGGTCCTTTACAACCCAAACCATTTTATGCTTCACACATCCAGGGCATAAGGGCACTAGGAAGTACACACTTCTTAGTCTGTATCAATCATAGAGTCATAGAACAGTTAACGTTGGAAAGGACCTTAAGATCGTCTAGTTCCAACCCCCCTGCCATGAGCAGGGACATAGCTGCTAGCAGATAGTTTTTATTAGTTAGGGCAACTTGATGTTTTGCCAAAGATTTTGCCTTTTCCTCTTTGCGTGTAATTTTCCCTGTTTCTTCTCTAAAATCCTCCATATAGTCTGAGACTGATTATTAAAACCAGAAACCTACAGATAAACCAGCAGTAATAATTCAGCCCTGCTGCACATGCATCATGTTCTCATTCCTTGTTATTTTTCAACACCTAGTTTCAAATACTCCTGTAAAAGTGCTTTCAGCTATAGGCCTTACAGTAAATGAGATGACAGCATTGCCATTCTTGGAAAGCCGTTGTAGGAATCTTATTGTTTCATTTTTCATCTTTTGGTTGTACAACCTTGATGTGACATTAATAGCATCTTTGTATTTTACTCCCATGATAGCCCTGTCAGTGTTCTGTTATCCTATTCATTCCTTGTCATGGCTTGCCCCTTACATCATTCTTTTGCATGGCTCTGCTTATTGATCTAGAGGAGAATTTCCTAAGAGACAGGATAGATTACTAGGCTTGTACAGCACCCAGGATGCTGGAGTTTTAGCCTGCAAACTGTATGTAGTGAGGCACTGCTGTGATATAAATATCTAGCCAAAAATAATACCAGTTAGGTGGCTTGATAGTGCTCCACAGTGACTACTTATCATTAAAAAGCAAACGAAGGCCCATGCTTTTCTGGTTGTCAGTGGAAGTCACTACTGAAGTGCTTAAGTTTGTGGACAGCCTTCAACCCAGCTGTGTAACAGGGATTGTCCACTACTGTGGGTGCCACCTATGTTACTTTAAATGTCAATACCTATTGGTTATATCACCTTCCACCAAAGAACATCAGAGGGGAACTTTTTCTAGCACAAGGGTTAACTATGCATCTGAGTATTGAGACAGAGAAATAACCATAGGAGGATGCTTCATGCTTTAGAAGTCAAGATCTTTTTGGAGGCTGGTGTAGATTGGAGCTCAACTGAAAACATTTGAGAAGCTGTAGACTGACAGAAGGTTTTTTTTAACTTATGCAGCTTTTGGACTCAAGTCTGCTGATTCATCTGAACTAAAAAAGAATAAAATTACCCAGACACATGCACTTCATCAAACTATTGCCAGAACACAGATGAGTTTCCAGAGAAAGCCAGTCTAACAGATGGTGTCCTGTCTCAGGCTACCTGGCTTCCCATAAGGACCCGGGATGCTCAGGAGATCAATCCACCTTATGTCATGGTTTAGGTCCTCATGAAGAGTACCTCAAATCAGGGTAGCCTCAGATAACACCCAAGACCAAGGTAACTGGATGATCCATTTGGGCAAAGGAAATCAAACTGAATTTTTTGACACCCCATCCCCAAAAGGGAAGATGCTGGGGAATTTTCATGATTAATTTCTGGTTTCATCAAACCTATTGGTAAGATTTTCCAAGTTACTGGATTTTCCAAGTTACTGGATTTTTCTTGGAAGCAACATTTTGCATCCCAGCTTCATCTCTTTTAGGCATGCAAGTGCCTTTCTGTGTCTGACTGGGATCTTCCCAGCCATGGCGCTGCTGACTTGTAGGTGGGTGAGTCTGTTGCATTCATGTGCCTACACCAAATGCACCCAAAAGGGTTCA
>NW_009934921.1:106984-113575 GCF_000696875.1 Nestor notabilis
TTAAGAGGGTCTTGAACATTTCTAAGACAGAGAACAGGGAAAACTGAGGAAACGGATCTCTTTCGCATGTTAGCTTCAGAACAAACCCAACAGGCTGTCCTTTTAACTCATATGGCCTCTGTTAGAGGGATACCTGGAGTAGAACAATTGTGAAGTGTATTGATGAGTGAGCTGCCCTTCTCCCTGTGCTTTTGTCCAAGTGCTGCCGTTCATCCTGCCTATAGCTTGTTCTCCTGATGCCAACAAAACAAGGGTTCCTCCAACATGCCCTTGTTACAGTAAGGCAAGATGTGTTGGTGAGTATCAGGGTGCTGAGAAAGGGAATTCAGTGTCATTGAGCTATGTTTGTGCTCAGGTGAACATGAGGGACAAAGCAAACCTTGAAAGCAGGGAGAGTGACAGTCTATGGCTCTTTCCAGACTGCTTTCTTCCATGTCTGCCTCTGTGCATTGCAAGTGCCAGGAGTATGTTACTGAGAATTACCAGGTCTGCAACCTCCTAAGCAAGAAAGGGCACACACAAGGCATTTCCTGAGCCTGGCACTAGCCCAGAGCTCTGTTTCCAGCTGGTGGGCAGCAGAGAGAAGGGTTTCATCCACACAACTATTGAGGGGGAGAGGGAGATAATGCATGGTAAGAGCTTTGGGCATGGATTGGCAAATGCAGGGGTTTTGGGGAGAATAAACTTAGTAGCCTTGGAACTTCCCAACTCCAGGGCTGCGGGATGTTTTCTTTAATGAGTTTCCATAGACAACAACAGCTAAAAAAGCACTTTTTCTCTCCCTGTGGTAGAGGCTTCCTTGCTTTAGAGAGTGCTGCTGATGTGTAGGAATGGGCCATGCTAAAGCATGCACGGCTAAAGATCAGAATCTTCACTAAGCTTTCTAATGCCATTTTCTGCTTGTTATTTGTTTCTGATTTCCTCCTTCCCCCCACTTCCTCTGTAACATGTTTGAATGAGAAAGTGGGTTGGCAGGAAATTTAATCTATCAGTGTAAAAACCCAAAACCCCAGAAACAAATAGCAGCAAAGAAGAGAGGAGATTAAGACATAGCTTGCATGGCTGGCTGGTAAGTGATTCTTTAGCATTGGACGTAGCCTGGGTCAGCTCCTGGATTCGGACTTATTAATTCATCCTTTGGAAGGGATGATGACTTGCTTCCAGTTGATACGCTGCAGTTTAGCTTGCTTGTATTTAAACCCACTGTGTTTGGCACAGGGGCTGAGTTACACAGCCTGCCTTCCAGTTTCCGGGATGCTATCAATAACTGCAGGATTTCTCTTAGGTAGTTGTTATTCTTAGAAGATCTCTAGATACTTTGGCAAGCTGAGTATGTAACAATCCCCAGGTCATTGTCCATATGGACATCTGAGAGGGGAAAAATGTGTGTGCTCTGGGTGGCAGCAGCAGTACTTTAAGCTGTGGCAGATTCTTCATAGTAGTTTAGAGACTCTCTTTTAGTGCTCTGCATCGCTGGTACAGCATTTTCATTAGTGATCTTCTCCTGCCTTCCTAGACCAAGGCTTGTGGCAAAGGCTTGTGGCCTCTGTGTCCCACATGAAGGACTAAAGGCAGCAGAGGCTAGAATCAGCTCAGTAGAAAAGCCACTGTGGCTTTAGACTCTCAAAGTATCCTTAGGGATAGAAGCTGTTGCAGAAATGTGACATGAACATCATCAGTGCCTCTTCCTCCTGGCTGCGGTTTGCTGCTGGGACAAATATCCACAAAACCAAAGGTTAACATTTAGTGACACAAGCCACAGAAATGGGTGAACAGGGTGGATGAGCATATGGGTCTCCCACCAGCTCATTCCTCGATGGCTCCAGAATGGTCTGTTCCTGCTATCTGTGAACACAATCTCCATATTCATAGATCTTGTGTGTGAATGCATCCTCCACGCACCCATCCACGCTCAGGGACACCAAAAGAGGTTGAAAGTAAGGCTCGACTGTAAGGTATGTGAACACCCTATGCCTTTGCTCAGCCCAGTCATCCAGAGCATGCATCCTATTTGTTTTCCAGGCTAACCTGTTGCACATTTCTCACACCATGATGGGTTTTGCCGCTCCTCCTGTACTTCCACATGTTACATGCTGGCCAGGGAGAAGTTGGTTACTTCTGGGAATGTAAACAGGGAGGTCTGGTGCTATTGTCCCCAGCGGCTGAGCGCTGGGCATTTGTGCGCTCTCCAGATTTGGGTCACAAAACTCGGGTTTTTTGGTGGCTCTACGGTGACATCCTCTGGAGGGATGAAGAACTACATCGGCTCCTGTGCGGCTTGTTTGCCCCAGGCTTCATTCACCTCCTTAATAGCTCGTAGGTTGGTTTCTTTTCCTTGTGGCCCTTCCAAGAATAAAGTACTATGTGCCTTGAGTTATGAACACCTCTTCTTTTTCTCTCCTACGACTGTTACTTAGGATCTGTCCTTAGGACTGTAGTGTGCGCTGTGCTGCGGTGGGAAGGCTGGAATACTTTGTGTCCCAGAAGCAAATGGTTCTCACCACGGCCTGCCATTAGCTTCCCAGCTATTCCTTTT
This sequence comes from Nestor notabilis, assembly GCF_000696875.1. Taxonomy (NCBI): domain Eukaryota; kingdom Metazoa; phylum Chordata; class Aves; order Psittaciformes; family Psittacidae; genus Nestor; species Nestor notabilis. The sequence continues at coordinate 109,521 of NW_009934921.1, forward strand.
GTTATGATGGTCTGCGACTCAAAGGCATGGGCAATGGGATGCAACATGTGCAATACTAGGGAACAGATGGGGCACAAACAGTGCAAAGAGGTGCTGCTTCCTTATTTATCTGTATCAACCAATGGAACTGACTTCTTATGGGCTCACAACTGACTCAGATTTGTTCTTCTACCCTGCTGTTGAGGTTTAGAATTGCTGCCGGGCCGATCTGTGTAGCTCCTCCACGCAGGAGCAATGCTTCAGAGCTTAGGAGAGCACCCAGTGGAAGAGCCTGCGAACTAAGTCTCATGTGCCTGACAGCCAGCTCTGGGGATCCAAAGCTTCAGGGGCCTTGTGAAACGAGCACCCATGCCCATGCTCAATAATGGGACCAGATTAGTTGCAGCATGAAGGACATCGGGAGTTTGAGTTAAGATATGGGAATACAGTACTTTATCAGGCATGTGTGGTGAGGCTTTTGTTCCAAAGGTAAGGTGATTATATGCAAACCTCTCAACTTAGATTTTCTTTTCAGCTACGTGTGGATGGGAAATAGGAAACATGACCCTGACAGATTTTTGATGTGACCAAGACTCCAAAACTTTTCACTTTACACAGAGCCATCTCCAGCCCCAGGCACTGGGGTCCTGGGATATTAGAAAGCAGAGAGGGAGATCTGTGTTTACCAAAAGCTGGTTATGAAATGGTCCAAACCACAGTTCTAAACCCAGCAACTCATCAAATACTGTGTGCCTTTGAAATACAGCTTATAATCAGGATTTCCATGCCATGCCCTCATTTCTGTTCTTGTCAGTTAAGTAAAAAACATACAGGCCCAGGGGCTTTTCTGGTAGCCTTTAATATAAGCCTTGTGCCCCCATCTCTCCCCAGCACACACCAGATACACAGTACATCTAACCTTTCTTTCAGCTGACATGAAGTTCCTTGTCCACTGGCTGGGAGGGAGCTGCAGTGTCTGATGTCTGTGTCATATTTCTGAGCATGGAGTTCAAGGTCTGCATTAAAATTGATCGAATCAGTGTCTGTCAGTTTTAAATGATTTTTGTTGGCCACAAGAGATTATTCTTGGGCTGTAGATCTTTGTTTTGTTTGCTTTTACAAAGGCTTTTGGAAGTTATCAGTGACTGCCTGTCTTCTAGATGTAATGGCCATGCATCTTTGCATCATATTTCAGCTCTAAAACTTAAGTCTCAGCATTAGACTTGTGTTATTCAGAGTTATTGCAAATCCATTGCTTGTCAGAGTGAAGCACAGAGGGAAGGGAACAGCTCTCACAAATGCAACTGCTACACAAGGTAGTAGTGGGAGAGAACAGGTACTAGGTGCTAGGTTGTTTAGAACATAGTCACTATGATTCTTCTCAATGCATTCATTTCTTAAAAGAAAGTCCTTTTCACTGTTCATTTAAAACTTCCGGTGATGCTGCAGTTGTGAAGCTATACTTAGTAAACAGAAAGATTATCCCTTTTCGTACTAACAGATTACCTTTAACACTTGCTGCTATTGAAGCCAACAGGAATGGCTCCACTCCTGCATTTCCCCCTTAGTTTTTATCAGCAATATGATCAGGGTCAAAATGAAATTGTGGTGTGACTTAAAGAAGTAAAGAGAAACTTCTGTTACCTTGTCTCCATCTGAGAGCAGCACGCAATGAAATGGAACAGCTAAACTGATTGAGTTAACTTAGGGCAAGGCCCGATGTGTGTGTGTGTGCATTTGGGGCTGAGAGCAGTGTAGTTCAATTAAGGTGAAGTGAATGAAGGCAGTATTAAGTTAACTTGCAGCAGTGGTATTCACCCACAGTAGCACCCCAGTGTAAAACTGGTTTGCAGGCCAGCTGGTGTTGAAGCCATAAAACATCTTCATACAGGGAAGCCAAGTTGCATCTCAGCCATTAGAGAGTTAAATTCAAACTCATTTTTGAAATTAAATATAAATTAAAGTAAAATTAAATATAAATTGAATACAAACATAAATTTAAAGAATTACTTAATTCTTTACTTTGTAGGTATGTGATTTATGTTCTCCAAAGGAAGGAAATTACTCAAGTGGGTAGAAAAAAAGCACATTAAATGAAGACAAATACATTGGGCATTTGTGATCCAGCAAATGTGCTGCTGGGGTACTAGTCAGGGTTTCATTCTTGGCATTGACTTGCTGCATGATCTGAGGTAAATAAGGATGCAGACACCATCTGAGGGGCCACAGATGCGCTCTTGGAGTGCATGTCAGAGACAGACCCATTGGATAATCTGATCATAGGAGCCTGAGAGTGAGAACATTTGCTTTAGTCTCTCTGAAACTTTTGTTCCCACTTGGAAATCCATTATAATCATAAAGAACAGGCTTGAGAAATACTTAAAGAAAACCACCTCATCTACACACACATGCACATGCGCACATAACCCCCATAAGGTCCGACCTAAGAGGTTTAACTATATTTAATCCCTTGCTTGAAAGATGGTTAACTTGCTTTTAAGGATCTCAGCTCAGAAACTCCACAGTCTTACTAAGAAGAGGGATTAAAGGGAATGCTTCCAATATTGTTTCTGTCTGGCTGCCTTATAAGAGTTTTATTTTTTAAGGATAATCTACATATTTCTTCATACACACATTGCCAGCCTTGGGTATTAACTTTGCCAGATGCTGCAGAGAGGGCATACTAGGAGTATCCTTGTAACCAGACTAGGATTTTCCTTTGTGTTAACCTGTGGTTTCAAGACTACATAGTTCCTTCACTCTGTTCTGTTGGGATTGCAGCTCTTTGCCATAGGCAATCAGCCACACTGAAACTAGCTCTTAAGTCATGGAAGAAGAGATATAACTCAGTTCCAGTCATCTTTGGTAAACCTGGTGGCTTCATCCAGTGGACAGGAAAGTCTTGGGGGGCTGGTTTTATCTAGCATCAAGCAAACTCAATCCTGGGGGTGTTCCATAAGCAGAGGACAGCTGTGTGTTGTCTCCATAGGCAGAGATGTGGTTAGTCTTGTCATTCCTGGCTATGGCTGGGAGGTGCAGGGTCCCAGCTAACTCAAGAGCCCTCCTCAGACTTGGGTGGAAAAGCAAACCTTTTTTGCTAACTGGAGAAAAAGAAGAAGCTATGGGTCTCCTGTTTCTGGTGCTCCTTCCAGGAGATGGAGAGCTTTGGTTGCCATGTTGTGTGGCCTTGAAAAAGGGTTTGTGGAGCAGCAGGTGGGTTTTAAGACTTGTCCCCCTGGCTGAAGGAGCATTGCTGCTCTATGGAGTGGTGCAAAAGCCAGTCCTCTCTAATTTGGTGTCAGGACCTTCTCAATGCTGCGCTGTATGGTGGTTCAGCTTTCTTTCAGGATACCAGGTAGAAGTATCAGCTCTGTTGCCTGGGCTGCTCCTGACAGGATGGCTGCAGCATTAACAGCTTCCCTGCATGCTGGTTACTTGCAACCAGGGAGTGTGCTCAGAAGGCAGCTGGTGAAAGCTGCTGTTTGTGGAGCTCTTGAGAGCCTTTACAGTGAGTACAGTTCCTTTGCACAGCAACAGCCACAGCACAGACCCGGGCAGCCGCGTCTTCCTCTGTGCTGTCCCTCCTCATATGCCTCATCTCCAATGCTGAGGGGATGTAACTGTCTTTTCAAGCCAAGTCCCTAAAGCACAGTGTCTTACTCCCTCAGCCTCCTGCTCTAAGATCTACCCTCTCTGGATTTCTCCATCTCTTCCCCTCTTCCACCAACATATCCTCTCTGAGCTATTCCCTCTCTTGCTGTTTGCCTCAGAGAGGACTTTCCTCTTGTCTGCTACTTCTGCTTTGCCTCTCCTACTGCTGACATTTCTGTTTGCTCTCTGTGGACTCTGCTATTCCTTCTTTTCCAACCCTTACCCCTTTCTTTTCCCTGTCCCTTACCCTCTTCAGTCCTGCCCTTCCAGCCCATGAGGCTGAAGCCTCTTGTCTAGTTTCCTTTTCCTCACTCTTTAGCTTTCAACTCATCCTTCCTTTTGGCTGTGGGCTCCTTTTCCCTTTCCTTTTCCCTTTCCCTTTCCTTTTCCCTTTCCTTTTCTCTTTTCCCTTTCCCTTTTCTTTT
>NW_009934921.1:113626-114762 GCF_000696875.1 Nestor notabilis
TTCCCTTTCCCTTTCCCATCCTTTCTTCCATCCTTCCTCTCTTCATCCATCTTCTGCCTCCTCCCAGTTACCTCCATCTCTTCCAATTTTCCCAGTTTTGTGGTGAGGCCCAGTTAGCCCAGTTCCCTGTAAGGGAACACAGGACATTGGTTAGCAGGTTGTAAAGATGGTGAGGCCATGATTTCACCAATACCCAATGATTTTATTCTACCATCTCTTAAGAGAACATCTTAGCCTTGTCCACTCCTCTGTAAATCAGTGGTGACAGCAGCACAACTCATAGTGAAAATGTTGTCCATGTAATAGGCAGCTGCTTATCTCTTGGCTTTTGCCCTACTTCAAGGTGCAGAGCTTCTGTATGAGTGCTGATAACCCCTGATATGACAAATAATGAGAGGATCTACATGCAAATTCCCCCAACCCTCCTCTAGAGAGATGTAAATGGATTTATAAACAGCCTTCACATCACCTGTCACTCCTGAAGGATAGTAAATAAAAGAAGTAATAGAAACAGCCAGCCCTGTTCCTCATCTCCCATGCAAGGAGATGAGGCAGGCCATGGAGACTAGTTGCCCTTGTGAGCTGGCAGAGCGTTGATAGACAAAGAGTGTGAGCTGAGTTGGCTGGTGTTTGGAAGAAGTCAGTCAGGTTGGACGGGGCTTTGAGCAGCTTGGTCTAGTGGAAGTGTCCCTGCCCACAGCAAGGAGCTGGAACTGGGTAAGCCTTAAGGGGCTTTCCAAACCAAACCATTCTGATACTATGTGGACAGACTATGCTATGTGGGTAGCTTGTGAACAGAGGGTTTTGCTCTCCAGGGCTGCAGCTTCAACTACCAACAAGTACCCTTATTGCAAGGTATCAAAAACCAGAGCTTGATGTTCACTGCCAGATGGAGCCTGCATTTAGAAAAATAAAAATAAAAGCTTGGGACAGAAAATAAATCTCAGTGAAGGGAATAAATAGCACAAAGTTGTCATTTTTAGCAGACTTCTTCTTTCTCCTCTAGACCACGACTGTATTTAAACCCTTTGGAAACTATGGTTTCCCTCAGGGTCACTTCTGCAGGGGCCCGGTCCCCCCAGCCCGGCCACTGTGACCGTCGGGGTGCAGGCGGGTGGTCGGGGGGGGACGCCCGG
>NW_009934921.1:114774-145572 GCF_000696875.1 Nestor notabilis
AGCTGAGCTCCAAGGAAGCTGCCAGCAGGCTCCTGACTGACACTGGCTGGTTTTGTTCCTCATCTTCAGGAGCCGGCGTCTTTCCAAATCCCAGCCGCACCGGGCTGCGCGGCGGTGACACTTTAACATGCAGCATATGCGGCTCGTTTCCCTATTCACCGGGCTATTTGTAAGCCTATTTTAAGCGAAATCTCTGCCTACCCTTATCGTTTTACATAGCTCCGAAGGAAAGGGTGGGAGGGGAAAAATAAGATCAAGAGAGTTGCCAGCGATGCACCCTTTTTAATTCCCCTTCTAGTCCAATTGCTTTGCAATCATTCATTTGCTGCGGAGGAAGGACCTGGCACACTTCATTCATATAACCTTGGGTGCAACCTTCGTATCTTCCAAAGCCAGTGCTGGAGAGGAAAAATCAAGGTTTCCTGGGAAGGGGTGAAGGAGACTGTGTGGCAGATGCACTTCTAACTGGGATCCATCACCCTCCCACTTTCAGAGGGAGAAGAGCCTGCCTGGGTGAGGGACTGTGACCAAGGCTGGGGTGGCAGCAAGCAATACACAGAGGGAAGTAGTGGGATTTTAAGTGAGTGTACAATTCCTTCCAAAAATGTCATGTGTTTTGTAATTTCATTAGATTTTGCAGTTTGAAAGGTAAATTATTTCATCTCCATAAATTCCTACCAAAGTAGTTTAAACCAGCTACAGGCTTTTCACTCTCATTCTTCCCTGCTGCGATGCAGCTTTGCTGTTCATTGTTAAGCAGCTGCTGCTGCAAAACAAAAGGGGATTTCATCTCCATCCTAGGTGTAGCACTGTTTGTTTCTTTTCTTTGTCGGTTTATTTGTTTGTTACCAGGATAAAAGGAACTTTTAAAGTTAGGAAAAGGCCATGGCAGGTGTTCCAAGGAGTCTAGAGTCTGCTCTCCTGAACGGTGCAAGAAGACTGACAGCAACATGAATGAATGAGCGTATTTCAAGTGTGCCTTTGTAGATTCCTATTCCGTAATGTCTGTGTTTGGAGGAGCAGAGGAATGCTGGATTTGCTTGTAGGAGTTTGAGAGAAGAACGTGAGAAGCCAAATCTGATGGAGAGGGAGATATGGAGAATGGCAGAAAGTTTGCAGAAAGGATCAGGGATGTATCTTTGGTCACAGGACCCTTTTGGAAGAGGTGAGAAGTGACTACTCAAGAGGTTTTAGCAAAGGTGCTACTAGAAAGCTGAGTGAAGAAACATGTGCAGAGCAGCGGGTGGAAGATGAGTTGTCAAGGTGAGGGCAAAACACTGCAAGTGGATGGCAAATGGGAAAGAGAACTGGTGAAGAAAGGGCTTGGATGTGTTGGAGAAGGTAATGGCAGCAGAGTCTTGAATAGACTGAGGCTCAACATGTTTCTTTATCAAAGCTCAAGGTAATACAAGTCTAAAGAAGGTTCAGTTATCTTGTATACGTTCTGAAGGCTCCATAATGGGGCTTTTCTCATACAAAGCATACAAATACCTTTCAAATGGCAGCTTGGAGACACATATAACTGTTGTTCAGCCTATAGTAGACCTCCTTCAAAACTGTCTGGTGAAAAAAGATGATAAGAAGTTCATATGCAATTTCCTTGAAATATTTTCTCAGCAAATGTATGCTTTTCATGGGAAGGAACGGGAATATTTTTCATCATAAAATGAAAAGCTTTCACGTTTGGCAGTTGTTTACTGGGCTTGGATAATTTTTTCCCTCTTTCCTCCCTCTCACCACTACCTTGTTTTGTTTCTTCTGGCGTTGAGTTTCTCAACAGAAAGCCAACATTTTCTCCAGCGAGGGTCATTTACTATTCTTTCCTAACTGCTGATTTATTTAGCTGAAATCTCAGCTGAGAAAGCCTTTGGATTCGCTTCTCCGACACGAAATAGCTACATGGAGCAATTCAAACCTCAGAAATCAGAAAAGAATACTTAGAATCAGAAATGTTGCATCAGCCTGTGAAATCTCTTCCTCAAGGCACACCAGTGGTGCTGGGAGACTCCTGTTGTTACCTGCCTGAGGCTTTTAGGGTGTTGCTGCCCTGACATGCTGCCAATGGAGAAGCAGGCCCAGCAGCTGGGTGGCTGTTGAGAGCTCCTGTGTGAGTAGCAGCTGGATTTGGCAGTACCGGTAGCAGTGCTCTGCAACACAATGATCTGATGTGAAGAAAACCTGCTGGAGACAGATAACAGGGTGAGAGCAGCCTGCAGGCTTGTTGAACGGTAACTCAAACTTCGAACTAGTGTTTACAACACAGTATGTTCTACTTTCTTCTCTAGAGAAGGAAAAGGATGCTTACAAACACCCTGGGAACATGCTGAATGGATTAACCCACTGGAAAGCAGGTTGGCAAGAGGGAGCTGGGTCTGGCTGTGATTCAAAAACTCACCCATGTTACTTCATTGTGAGAGTACTGAGTAAGGAGAAAGCATCCATCTTTCTTGGGTAACGGTAGAACATGCACCCTTGTGCTGCACAAGGAGATGCTGCACTTTAGATGTAGCCATCTTCCAAATTGTGTCTGGTGATCACCCTTCAGCGAGGACTGAGGACATCACCTTTGACTCTTCACAACCATTCAGCGGGGTATTCCTGTCCTGCCCTTAACCAGAACAATTTCAGCTGGACACTGCTTGTTCTTTTTCCAGCCTGGTGCGTTGATGTGGACAGCTTAACCCACCCAGTTAGATTGAATAGGCTGATTCCTACCAGGGCTGAGTGAACAGGGGGAGAAATTCACTGGAAATATTGGTTCATATTTGAAAGTGAATTTTCATTCAGAACAGAGACATGTCCACATGACTGCTGCAGCTAAACCAACCAAGCATTGAATTGAGGCTATTCGTAACAAACTGTCCATGAATGGCCTGCAGGGCAAAAACTACCTGCAGGAGAAATCCACAGGCAATGTTGACTAATGAATGAATTTGGGAATTTGGCTTTCAGTTTGCAGACAGTTCACAAAGAGAAAGAAAAAAACCCACATATGAAACTTACTGAATAAATGATTTATAGTGAAATATTTGTTCAGTTCTGATCTCTGGAATGTGTGTAGTTTATGGTGTTAGAAAACACTTTAGGATTAGCTGTGGGAGCTATATGTCAGTGAATAGGTTCTGAAAAAGCATTCCTTTCTGAACAGCTATATGGAGAAGTGTTTATGTCACCTGCCACAGAGGGAGCCTGGTAAAGGGCTTGTGCTTGGGAAAGGACTGTCGGATTCCAGCAGTGCTCCTGGGCTCTTCAGAGTAGAAGTTAAGGCTTGAAATCAGCCATCATTGCTGGCTTCAGTAACTGAGGACAAAAAGGATGAATACTAGGGCTTATGCGTGGAAAGATTTGGCAGCCATTTGAGAATGAGAGTCATTTTGTTTCTGCAGAGATATTCACTGAGAGACTGAGCTGTGATCGATTTCACCAGGGCTGTAAGAAACACAACACAGCATGCCTTCTTGTCTTTATTCCATAGCGTTTTACATGGCTGTAGTTCTAACAAGTCCACCTGGAAAAACAGTGACTGCACTCTGTGTGGATGTGATTCTGGTTCATGTGGAGATGCTCCTAACTATCCTGTCTTCGGTGGTCATCTAGATGCCGTTCCATACTGCACTGCCTCATACTAAGACCAGCTTGCCACTTCTGTGCATGCCCCCTCCTACTGCAGTGTCTCTTTGGCTGGCTCCTACCCATATATCCAAATGTGTACAAGCAAGCCTTAAGTGCTGTTTTCTCTGGCTAGTAGTATGGAGTGGGACCAGCTCCATGCTTCTACATGGCACAGTCACTGGAAACTGTTCCATACCACTCCTTTGCAGCAGCAGCAGGAACTGTCTTTGCTCTGGCAAAGCTAGAAGTGGAGCTGACTTCTGAAACTCATCTCATGCTGAATCCAAGGAAACCCAGAAAATGACCCAGGATGAAATCAAAACCGTCCCTGCTCTGTGTTAGGAACTCTGGACAGCACTTCCGCAAGCACTCTCAAGTGGTGCAATGAAGAGCTTTTCCAAAGCCTGTCCTGCTTTTGCTCTTCCCACCCCCAAATCCACTGAGAACTTCTAAGCTGAGTCCAGCTGGGAGGATATGCATACTGCACACAGTCACCATGTGAAGGAAGGCTTTGGGAGCAGCTTGCCTGTGAGTGAGGTGGAGTTTAGTAACAAATTCGGTGCGGCGTTTCATTACAAGTGTCTACACGGAGTAAACTGCATTGTATGGATTCTGGTGTGTGCTGCTCCTCTGTTTCTTACAATATTATCTAAGACAGATCTCAATCTTCCTTCCCTTACAATCACTGGCTGTAGTTGTCCCCATGTCCCAGTTCTGTTACTGCTCCCTGCTCACTCTTCCACCCCTCCATCTACCCACTGTGGCTCACTTGCCATATCTCTCCCCTGGCCTGCTCCAGGTGTTGTCCTGGTGCAGGGTTAGCTAATCCAGCATGTTCCATATTAGACTTGTTTATGGTATCAGCAGAAGTAGATACAGAGACATCAAGAACAAAGGTACATTGGCTCATATGCTTGTTCATATTTGCTTTTAGTAATGTTAATGTTTCAGGAAATAAATGGCCCAGATTGGACTATGAAGACCTTTCCAAATGCATAAAGATTTTAAAGCATTACAAGGGATTTGACTTTAGAACATTTACTTTTGAATTCCATTAATTTTGTGGCATACTTCAAATGTCAAAAAAGAGAACTTACAGCAATGATAGTACTCTATTTTGGTACAAACAATGCATAGCAAAGCAACTTTCTTGGAAGTGCCCATCTTGCAATTATTTTGCTTTCAATTCTGACTCATTTAGAGGAAAAGGGACCAGCTAAAATTATCCTGAAGCCACGATGGAAAATTCTTAAGCTAAGTATGATCTTAATAACATTGTTTTATCTTTTTACGACTCTCTTTCATTATAGCAAATCTATGTTTTTAAGTGAATGTATTCTTTTATCCTTCAATCTTACCTGGTGATAAAACAAATTCCTGAGTAATAAGACGCACATTCAGATACTGCAGTCTTCAAGGGCTGCTTTGCAATTATTTAATCTGGGGCTGTCAAACTCTTGTTTCATCTACTGTCCAGTGTGTGGCACTGTAAAGTCATGGGGAAGTGCATCTTTGTGCTACAAGGAGCAGTGCCTAGGCAGGCAGTACAGGCTGGTGCGATGTGAAAAGGCAAGAATGATCATGAGTGTCTTTGGGAAGTGACAAAAGAGTAATAGAAAAGAAAACAAGAGAAGGTGATCCAGTGAAAACATGGTGCTGGCTTAGGATCAGTGGAAATGCAGGGAAGCCAAACACCCATTCACAGAAGTATGCAGGCATGTCTTTTTTAAGCACTACTCTTAAAGGAAGCAGAAGCCCGACCAGAGAGTCCAGAGGACAGTAATGAAATCAGTGTTCTCACAAATGTGACCTATGAAAAAAGATTGAGTGAATTTGGTTTAATTAGCCTAGAGAAAAAAAGGCTGAAGAGGGGGGTGGTAGCAGTCTTCCAGTATATAAAAAGCTGCTGCAAGTAAGAAGACAATAAAGTCTTATATTCATCCATGGTGGATAGGACAAGAAATACTGGGCTTAAATTGCAGCAAGGCAGATTCAGGCCATGGTAGTGAAGGACCAAAATGGATTGCCTGTGGAGAGTGTGGAGATTCCATCACTGGAAATCTTTCTAAGAGGAGATTAGGTGTCCATTTGCCACACATGGTTTGGTTCTAGTTCATCTTACCTCATGGCAAGAGATGAGCTAGATGGTTTCCTGAGGTTTCTCCATGCCTTTATTCTTTGTGGTTGCACCTGAGCCTGAGATTCAATCAACTCCACACATGGGTTGAAGTACAGGTGTCAAAGGCAAGAAGAATGATTCAATCACACTGGGTGTGATAAGAAAGTGGATTCAGTGTTCCCTCAGATTGTGCTAAATAATGTTCTCAATTGCCTACTGAAAATACACTCAGGTGGGTTTTCTTCCAGTTGTGGTGGGAGCTAGGTGTTAGGGGGAGGCTGGAAGCATGGAGTGTTGAATCAAGAGGTGGCCTCTGTGAAAAGACATGTCCTATCATGTTTATTTTTCAGGAATAGATGGAGATGGTTCAACATAGTTTGGTCAAATGAAAGTGTTAAAATCATGCTCAGGCTTGTTTCTCAGATTTATTCTTTAAACCTTCTTTGTTCCAATCCGTGTTACTGTTGTATTACTGTTCCAGTAATAATACTGTATTACTGTATTATTGTTCCAGTAATACCTGGAAGTCCTTTTCCCCATGCTGCCTTCTGTTGTTCCTGATCTCCTTCCTTTTAACCACAGAGGAATTAACCAAACAGTCTATCTGAAAGCCACACAATTCCTCCTCCTCTTTCACCCTCCCTCTGTCCTTTCAGCCTGCCACACAGAGACCACACTATTCTTAATGCTGTCAAACCCTGACAAAACTAAGCAGAATGAATACTCTTTGGTTGCTGTGCATTCATGCCCCAGCCATTGCCTTTCTCCACAGAGGAGGCAGACTGGGCATCTCTGACTGTTTCTTTGACCATATGGTGACACCATCTCTGTCTTTGTCAATTCATAACGTTCAGAAAGCATTCACTCTCTGCTCCCTCCCAACCCCCAAGGTCTCTCCTGCGCTGTCCCAGATGTTATGCAAAATACAGCAGGCATTTATCACACCAGGCATGTTTCGATGATTTATAAGGCAGTACCACCTGCCCTTCAGTCTCCCAGAAACATGTGCTGCTGACATCCTACAAGGAAACGCTTGTTCCTCCAGTCTAAAGGCTTGGTGACAGGCACTGCAAACCAGGTGGGATGGCTTTCCCGCACTTGAAGGAAGAACTGTAAAGGAGGGAAGAAAGGAAGAAAGCAAGTAGTTTGATGAAGCTTGTAACAGCTCCTGTTCCCAATGTTCCTGAAATCACAAGCCTTGATTTCCAGACCTTGCCATGCTGAGGCACAGATCACACACACTTTTCCCGGTCTTTTTCGTACCTTCTTCCTGAGGTCATATTTTTCTGTCAGGACCTCACAACTTGTTCTAGCTGTCTGAACTAGGTTAGCAATGAGCTGTTATGAAAGCTAAACCAGCTCCTTCTGCCTGAAATGGGGAAGGGATTGATTGCAGGAGCATCTCAGTCAGCAGATCTGACCAAGCAATAACGTTTTCTTGTCTGCAGCTGGAAAAGGACATGGTATCCAGCCCTGACATTTGTGACTGTGGATGTGTCATCAAACCCATACAAAGGGAGTTATGAGGTTTATATTATTGAAAGTAAGTCAAAAAATGTTTTTGCCTGATGTGTGTTGGACAGAAAATAAGGATAGAGAACTCTTAGGCTGTCTCTACACTGTCTGGGATCATCTGTGCAAAGCTATCAGCAGCCTAGGTGAGAGATGTTGCAGTTCTTCCCACAGGGATCTCTGAAGGGAAATTTCCTCTGGCCTCCCAAAGAGTCAGGGCTGGTCACCCCTGCTCTGTAGAGCTGCCTTATTGCTGTAGTCACAATTATTTCAGGTGAAAAGCAGTGTGCTGTCAAGAAAAGCCCATCCCAGTTAGTGTCTAGTGGAAGTAAGTGGTAAGTCCTCCTTCTCACTCACACTGCTGTCATATTGAAAACCTAATGAAAACCTAAAACCAAATCCCACTTCATGGTTTCTCACAGCTGTGTGCCATCACAGCTATATTTTGCCTCTTCTGATCACAGCATCTGTCTGAGTGGCCTCTATTCTATCAGCCAATACTTTGAAATGGTGCTTAAACATTCATGATGGAAGTTTGATAGTTCAATCCCTGCTCCAGCCCCACATTTCTTGTGTTATCTGATGTGAAACTCAGTATGTATTAGACCAAGCAGTGTAGAGCAGAGCAAAGCAGAATCTTGTACCATAGAGTATTCCCTTACTAAAATGCTCGAAAGTTAACAGGATTGAACGTGGAGCCCCACACATATGATGAAGTCAGCCCCCACAAGCAGTGTGTGTGCGCTTCAGGTCAGGATTCTCCAGTTAAAGCAAATGAGTAAGAGATGTGGCATTAAAGTAGATTTCTTCTGAGTCGGAGAACTATCCCAAAAGGAGAGAAAAGTAGATGTAGAAAATGTGCAATTCTCTCCCAAAATTATTGTGTTCCTTTGTCTTGGTGCTATGTTAGAAACGGGTGGAAAAGTAACTTCTCCCACTAGGAAACAGTGAGCGCTTTGGGGAGACAACAGGTTATACTGACAACCTTTGCCAGTGTCCATAGAAAGTACTCTGGGGCTGGGGAAATGGGAAAAGATACAGACCCCATCCTGCAAGTGTGTGAAGAAAGGTACTCTGAGACCTGGAGTTCTATGAAGGAAGCCCTGCACAAAGTTGGTCTCAGCAATGCCTTTGGCCTCTGCTCTCAGCCTGTTCCCTACAGAGACTGAATTTCCCACTTGAAACAAGCAGGTCTTGTCCAACACTCTCCATCCTTAGTGAGTAAATCAACGAACATTCAAAGAATGTACCTTCTTCCTCTGCCTGAGGTAGATGTATGCAATGCACTTGGATCCCTTTGGCACCAAGGAAAGACCACTGGGTTTCACTGTATTCAGCAGCAAGTAGTGGTTTGTCAGGTACTGGAGTAGGCTAAACCTATGCTCACCAGCTCTGTAGTGAAGCCTCCTTTATATACTGCAATGCCCTTTTCTCACAGCTGTTGTGCTTTTCCTGCTTTCAGATAGCATTATTCTGAGCTCTGCCATGACAGCATTGTACAGCAAACATCCATCTGTAGTATTTCCTGAATGATAGGAAACGTTAGATTTCAGCCTGTCAGTTTTCTGACAAGAATAACAATGCCTCTTCCTCTGGAGCAAAGGGCTGAAGGAGTTGTATGTGATTACAGTAGCTCTGTGTTTCTGGAGGAGGGTGTTTGGTTCGACTCTCCAGTGATACAGATTTGCCAGGTATCCCTTAGCTGTCATCAGGATTTATAAAACAAAACCCCACCTGACCCCTAGTGACAGGCTACGGAGACAGGAAACCACTGTTAGTCCACAGAAACCAAGCAAATAGGGCTGGGAAAACCTCCGGAGTCCACTGCTGTACCAGAGAATGATTGTCTCCCAGACAGCTCTGCATGAGCGAAGCAACAGGCTTTCCTCAGGGACACAGGTCAGCATCTCCATTATCCAGTGTGCCCATCAGAGGCTAAATCTCCACCCTTTTAATTTCACCCTATTCTTCATAGCTGTTAGACCTTTATTCCTCCCAGGACAATTATTCTTCCATCAAATACTTGTAACAGGTTAAGCATGCTCCTCTGGGTATAGCTAGGCAACTATAGGTATTTAGCTCTCATTCCCTCCCCAGGAATCAATTTCCCCAGCCCTTTAATCATGTTTACTGCTCTTCACTGAATCTGTACTGTTGCTGGTATTTTGTATTGGTTCCCATTCGTTTCTGGGCTATTTGACAGGCTGTGAGGCTTCATCTTTGCCTTTTTCCTACCAAAACAGAGGCAATCCAGCGAAGCAGGTAACACTCTGAGCTAATGGCCTCCTGTGACTATGATTCTCTACCTCCCTAAAGTGCTGGGTGATCTTGGAGGTCAGTTGCTTGCTGCAGTCTTTCTTATTGGGTGAACAGAGAACACAAAGGTTCCCTCTCCTGTGATGTGCTTGGAGATCTATGTGTGTCAATGTGATAGAAACAGCAAACAGTGTTAAGCAATAAACTGTTATTTCTGCCTAGTGGAGTGGCTGGCACTGGGAAAAGATGCCAGGTTCTTGGGCAGAGCACTGCCCAACCTCCATCACACCAGTAGAGATGCATTTGTGTTCGCTGGCATCTCTCTCTGCTGTGAAGCTCATGTCTCTCAGCTGTGAGAGTCTCAAAGGAAAGAGCACAGCTTGAGCTCGAGCTGGGAGCTATTATGTTGCTTAACAATTTCACCTCCCTCTGATTCTTCCTTGTCCATGAGGGACCAGGACATTAACTCTCAATAAATTAAGTCATTATATTGGGTTTTAATCTCTCTGCAATCTTTCACTGTTGACTTTTCTAACAGAATCAAGACACTTGGCAGCTTTTTTCTTCTTGCTCAACCCTGGTATTTGACCCGTAGAGGCACAGTTTGGCTTCTCCCAGCATCTTGGATGCCAGCAAAGAGCTCTGCTCACCCTTCTTCCCTGCCATCTGCCATCCTGGCATTTCTTGCCCTCAGAACAGCCGATCAAATTCCACATGGATCAAGTCACACAGCATCAAGGTGAGAGCCTTGGTCTCCTGGGGCACTGTGACTTGGACTGAAGTGGGATACCACAGTAGGCATAAGGTAGCAGATTCCAGCCAACAAACTTTCTGATGCCAGTGCAGAGAGCATGGATACCTCCTGGTCAGGACCTGCAGGACAAGACAAAGCAGCTGGGGCTGGGTGGCTCCGCTTTGCCAGACATGTTCAGCAAACACTGCTGGCTGCCCAGCTGTAGGGAAGTGATTCCAAGCCTACTTACCACAGGCATCCTATCAAAGCTGATATGTGTCTGCCTGGCTGGAGAGGAATCGTCAGCCAGTGGTAGAGACAGGGCAATTATGTGCCAATGAATGTGAGGCTGGAAAACGCATTAAGTCGAACCCTACAAAAGTCTCTCTGGGTCAGGGGAGACAAATTGTAGGGATGGGAGTTTGGCTCCTTTTTAGAGAAGGGAGAGAGTTTTCTTCAGTGGGCTGTTCAGAGACATATTATGGTCCACACTATTGGATGACCAGAGTAGGACTACGAGGATACAGGTAATTGAGAGCCAGGCTTGAGAGGAGGAGATGTAGTTACAGATAACATCAAGAAAATAAGGCAGGGAAGTAGGGAAGTTTGGAATAGAGCTAAGGAGTAGGAAGGTCACCCTGGAGCAGTTTGGCCATGACATTGAGCCATAACATTTATGTACTGCTACAGCTTTTAGCCAGACATATTAAAGAAGAGCAGAGGCCTTGAGAAGCTAGTCCTGGCCCCAGCCATGTACCCTCTAGCCAGGCCTTAACTTCACATAGATTTTGGCTGGAATTGTGGTTAAAGGGCATTGCAGAGTGGATTACTTTTGCCTAGGCAGAGATGAAGGAGGTAGGTGATGAAGGAGTTTCAGGTGAAACTATATGCTTTCATGGCTGTTCTTGGCACGAAACCGTTTTGAAGAAGCAGCAGGGGGAAAGAGAGAGTAGGAACAAGGTGGCAATGAGAAGAGCAGCTTGCTCTGTGAAAGTTGACCAGGTAAAGGGAGGCTGCACGAGCACAGACAAACTTCAGATTTGAATCAGAAGTGAAGTATCAGCAAATACATTTTACACTAGAGCTGTTTGTACATAATCTTCACTGTGATGTGGCTGTCAGGATCCTGTGCTGGAAAAAATGTGGCTGTTGCACAGGATTCAATGCCTGGGAAGTATAACCATGTTAAACTCTGCTCTGTTGAAAGAAGCTACAGTTTGGAAAGCAGAGAAGGGGTAGGGGACAAGAACAGTAAAAGGCAGATACAGTGCTGATCCGGGGCAAGGAGGAGTCACCTCAATGGCACCGCAGTGCACTGGGGACTGCTCTCAGCATTCACATCCCTGTGTTTTCTCCCCCTGAGTTAACACATCCCTTTTCCCCATTGCATGCTGCCCTACTTCTCACTGCAAACCTTCACACTCCAGCATCTTCTCATGGCTCCTTGGCTAAGCTGGTACATGATGTTTAGATGTGCAGTGTCATGGTACATCCAGACAAGGGGAGCTGCTTAAATGATACAGAGATATGTGAAAGGAGTACTTGTGGACCATATGCTCTTGTTCTGCTTTTTAGCATATAGATTATGATCTATGCCTTCAGGATCATTTTGTTTCAGGGACGGTCTCTATCCTTCAAGGTTACTATGTACGATGTTGATTTTTCTCTTTGCTTAGCATGATGGCTATTTTGGAAGCCGTTTTAGATGTCACATTCTCCATTTATGGTGCAAAGGGCACTTGCATGAGCATTTTGGATTGAAAATTGATGTGGGAAGGAAAGGCAAGGTATTGCAATGATTAAATCCTTGATTGGCACTGGTCGAAGGTGACAGAGCTGGTGGTGAAAGCACAGGCAGGTTTCTTTGACAGACCTAGCTGGAGCAGAGTAAAAGGCTACAACTCCTTAGGTATGCTTATGTGAGTGTTTTTAGGTCTCAGCTGTGAGGGCAGTTCTCTCATATGAAAAGCAGTAACAAACAGCGGGAACCGCTGTCTTCTTGCACTATATTGGCTCGACCTGGAAAAGATGCTAGTGTGGCAGTAAAGAGGAACTGCCTGCAGATGTACCATCAATCTGAATTTGTGATCACTTGGCTTCTGTGTTATGACAACGTTCAGAATCTCTTGCCCTGGGCACTATATGGGGGAATGGGCTGTCCACGCAGGCAGTTTGCAGCCTACCACTCAAGACATTGTGAGCGAGGTAGGAACTGTTCTCTCATCCTGTTTAACAGAAGGAGGCATGATTTTCAGTTGTCACAAGCTATAAAATCCCAGTTACCATAGCTAAATGGCTGTTGAATGTCACACTCCGACTGCTCCTGGGAGCTGCCAGTTGGTGTGGCAATGGTGATGCTTAACACAGGCGAGGACCCCACTTTGCTCCTTCACAAGAAAGATGTTTGCCCTTGCTTAAATGCTTGTTCAAGGTAAGAGTGACAAAGATTGGAAGGTGTAAGCAGCTACTGTTTGAGCAGGGAAGTTATTCTGAAATAAAAAGCTGCTCAGAAAACTGCCAGGAATAAATAGTCTGAAGAAACCCATCATGCTTTAGTGCCTTGTACCATAGGTGAGAGTGTGCTGAATCATGGGATATACTGTCCCCTCAATGATACTGGCCTACTGAGAAACTGAGGAGCACCACCCTTCCAAACTACTTAGGAAGCAATGGATCACTGTTGGGAAAGGGACTTAGTTGGCTTATTGGTTATCTGCTGTAAAGTTATGAAAAGAGCTGTGCTTTCCCTCAATACCTCTTACTTGAAATGTATCTGAAATTACTGACTTGAAATATGAAGCCGTAATATGTTTAGAGGTGGAATCTAGGCACAAGAGGAAGGCAAGGAGCACATCATGCTAGCACGGATTACAGCCCCAGAAATACCAGTCACACAATCTATCTGATCTCATGGCACAGGCCATGTCCCTTTGCCAGGGAGTGCAGAAGCTGCTTAGCTAGAGATATGAGTGACTCAGTAAAATCATCCCTAGCTTTCCTGTTTAAGCCAAGATGCTTTCTTGTAATGATAACCAAAGCAGGAGGCAGTGTCTCTTGGCAAACAAAGTGACATTAAAAGCATTTGCTGGAAATGCTTTCCAGTTTGTTCCTGAAAAATGTTCCAAGTGTGTTGATAGAGTAGCAGTTGTGCAGCAGGGGCCCAGCTCCTGTAATTTGAAGTTTGGGAGGGGAAGGGCCATAAGGGTGATGAAGACCCTCTAGCGGGATGTAGGAGTTTCCTCTTCTGGGAAGCTTCTTATATTAATCCCACTAACCACTTGACGCCATCTGGCATAATCCAAAGAGAGAAAATATGCTGTTCCAAAACATGTTTAGAAGCTACTGGGATGTGTCATCTCTGGTGGGGGGATGATTCACCAACATTGGAGAAGAAAACCACTGGGGAAATCATCCCTAGCATGCAGATGTATCTGGGAATAGAGCCCAGCAATGTTCCTTTGAACACATCGCTGCTCTGTACCTGTGGGATAAAGGCAGCGGTGAGGCTGATGCAGGCCATGTCGGTGGAATCACTGTCCCTGGAAGTATCCAAAAGCCATGTAGACAAGGCCCTCAGTGACACGGTTTAATAGCAGACTTGGCAGTCCTGGGGTAACAGTTGGACCTGATGATCTTAAAGGTCTTTTCCAAGCAAGTCATTTCTATCATTCTCTATGATTCTATTCCTTGGTGAAAGTGAGTTGTGCAAAGAAGCACAAACGCTTCGCAGCCTTCCTGGCTTCAGGCTCTGTGGCTCCATCACACTCAACCCATTGGGACTGTTGGAGTCTGTGCCTGGCAGCAAGGTATCATGCTGAGTATATGTGGGCTCCTGTGGTCCCACATGTGGTGGGAATCATGGTTCCACTGTGCCTGAGACTACACTCACAGCTTGCAGCATGAAAGCTAGGCAAGGCTAATCCCAAGGCTGTCCTGTAAGGCATCAGTGGCGCAGAGGCAGGATGCACACTGCTGGATAGGAACCATTGACTCCAAGGCCTAAGTTTCTAGCTGAATGAAGCAGACACTTTACAGAAGCTGGTCTGAGGTTAACTGAACTCCTACAAGAGCTAAGGTTTGTCTGTCACCCCACTGTCCTCTCCTCAAAGTCAAGTGTTCTTCCTCACAAAAGAAGTGTAAGACCTTAAGATACAAGCCTGAAACCTTGTTGAAACAGGAGGAGGAAAGAGAAAGAGAATAAACCCAAAATGAATCCTAGTATTTCACATACTTCTTAGAAAGCTGTCAGCTGTGATGGTACTTAGGGCAACTCTAAAAACCAGTATGAAAGTCAACGCAACTAACTCTGCCCACTGTCTGTCACCCAAACGTGCTTACATCCATGAAGTCTTACAGGAATGTATAAAATCAGAAACACTTGTTTGGCCTGCAGATAACTTAGAGAGGCTTGCATACAGATGGGACTCCATGCTAACCACTTGTGCACCAAGGCCTGAGTGAAAAAACCTGTGTGGCTTAATGGCCTTGACCAGCCTCACCTGAACACCCCACTGAAGCATCCTCCACCATTGGTCAAGGAACTGCTTTTAGGCTCCAGCCCAGACATTTAGCCCTGATTTGAGCTATATTACAGGTCACCTTATCTCTAGGTGCCTCAACAAAACAGGATTCCCTGCATGAATTCAGGACCTGGCTCATTTCATCGCTGTTCATGATTGAGCTAGCCCTGTTTGAATGTCATGTTGCTGGGCCGCTGGTTTGACAGGGCAATGTGGCTGTTCTCAGCCCCATGCTCATCTTTCCTTGTGGAGTAGCTGTGCTTTATGTTGCCTTCTGATGTTAGGTAAGTGACCTCAGCCTGAAGGAAAAAGGGTGGGAAAAGTGGAGTGTTTTGATGGCTTTTTCAGCAGCTGCTGACCCAAAGAACTTATGTGTGCATTACTGCTTCTGTTATAGAAACCAAGGGATTCAGAGTAAGTGATGACTAAAAGGAAATTAGACAGGTTTCAGTTTTTTCCATGTAGAAGATGACTTCTAGGCTTTCTTCTTTATTTCTATGGTCTCCGGTGCCAATGCCTTAAACAAGTGTCTCTTGCAAATTACAAGCCTGAATCTGACCTCTTAATGAAAGAAGCTGAAATGAGGCATATATGTGAGCACTAAAATGAGCAGGGAACCTACATTGCCTAATACGCATTCCCTTGTCAGAAGGAAATATAGGTGCATTTTTACAGGGCCACAAACCTGTGGAACTCGCTGCCAAGTGTAACTGTGGGGTCGGAAGCTCAGCAGAATTCGGAAGGTGAAAGCATGTTGAAATAGCTGGTGAGAGCACACATTAGGTTAAAATGCAGAAGGGATGCAAACCCTCATGCTTGAGGGTATCTGCTCACTAATAACTGATGGTATTAAGGAGGAAACTTCCCCTCTTTGCTGGTTGTTAATTACATGACTGAACACACTTTTCTGCAGCTTCTCATGCTGATCACAGTGGGCAGTCAAGACCCTACACTGCATGGCCTGCAGACACGATCTGGTCTAGCAGTTAATTTTGTTTATTTCCTCATTTTGTGAGACAGTCAGTACTAATGGCAGAGGTTGCATTGAGAATATAGGAAGTGGCAGCATTTTAGCAGGAGGTGGAATGATTTTTACAGTGATATGCTGACAGATGTGTGAATTGTGCCCAAACACTATATATGAACCTGTGCAGCAAAGAAATGAGGGGCATTAACTTCTGGTCTTCCTTGCTGTGGAGCTCTCACTGCTGCTGATTTTCTGTCTCTAGTCTTAACAACAAAACTCAGCAACCTGTAAAGTGCCATGAAATCTGTCTCCAGGTTTTCATGTAAGCTACCAACCTGTTCTGCTGGCTCTTTGGCGTTGCTGTAGGTGCAGGGTGATGCTGTAGAAGGGAATGGGGGCCTGTGGCTCGGAAGCTAGACAGCATTCAGGATTGTGTGGGGAAGGTGCTGTGTGAGACCAAAGATGATAAATGGAGTGAGAACTCAAGGAGCAAGTATCCAGTGACTGTCAGAGCCAGGACAAGAAACTGAGTTCTTGATTCCCTTGCATGTGCCCCAGCCATTTGCCAAAGTGGCTGGACTTGTATTAAGACCTTTTTACTATAGACCTAGAGGAGTGTAAATGAAAGGACCTGGAAGATTATCTCTGTGGAGAGAAAGAAACAAGTTTCCTTGCATCTTTCCTTTCTAGGTTGAAAGAATGGTAGAGGAAAATATGTTTAGGGGCTGTCTAGCAAGTCTTAAAAGGGATATTGCTATAACTTTTCTGCTATTGTCTTCTGCTGCAGCAACAGGCTGTCCCCATAATGCCCCATCTTGTCTCTATTTGTATTGTACTCACATTCCCCAGTCGTGTCTCAAATGGGATACATAGAAAGAAAGTAGAACTTGCCCTGAAAGTGTCACCCCTAATTAATATCCTCTGAGGCAGCTCCATAATTAGTATGCAGATCTGGTTTCAGTGCAGCTTGTTAATGGGCTCACTCCTCAGAGAATGATAATTAGGTATGACACTGATATACTATGGTGTTATAGGAACCTGCCACAAGGCTAGATCCGCTGGGCTAGGTAAGTGGCAGCCACCATACCAGGAGAATGGGTCCTGCTTGAGCAAACCCATTTTTGGCTGAGAACCAAGTGAAACAAGAAGGGGCCATCAGACATGGTTGAAGAAAGAAGTCCTAGGTGTGATCTAAGGTCTGGTTGGCAAACAAGGTGTGCAAAAGAACCTGCCTAGCTCATGTCCCATATTCTCCACACCAGTGTCTGTTCACTCCCATCATTCATGTGTTACAGCACCTCTTCCTCAAAGAAGTGTTCTGAAGTTGCTCTGAAAAAGCATATCAGTTCTATCCTCTAGTATCCTACAGTATCCTGTTCCTTGTCTTTTCATGATCAGAGAGTGCCTATGTTGGTTTGATAGCTCTGTGACAGTGGTGGTAAGGGACAGAATCGTTCTGCAGGAGCAAATTCTCATTTCTAGGGGAACATTCCACGCTGGCCTCTTCTGCTTGGACATCACTTGAAATGTTGAAGATGTTAGGAAATACGGGGGGGAAAGGGAGGAGAACATCCAGCAAAAATCCTCCAAGGCCTCCCACTGTGTTAGGCTTGTGGACAAGAGGAGTCAAACTGAAAGAGAGACCTCTTTTTTTTTTTTTTCCAAGAGGTCAGGCCCAAATGCTGGTTTCCAATATGCTGAGCCACCAAGTGTGTGAAATCAAGTCTGAGTGAGTCAGCACTGACTCAAACATACTTTTTTGTTTGGGCACCTCTTCAGCTTCCTGGAGTTGTTTATATGTGCAGCTTCTGTATCAATAACGTCAAGCAGTCTGCCAGACTCCTGTCCTGCAAAAGTCTATCATGCCCATGACCTGAGGTGTACCTCTATATTTACAATGATAGGGTGACTATGGAGTGTATAGTCACCCTTTCCTTCTCTATCTACTCTTATAACCCTCTTTCTCTGCCACATAGAGACAGAAAGAGTTCCGCAGGCAGAAGGCTCTCCATTTATCTGGATGTCTAGAGCCACCATCTTTGGCCTGGAGCAATCCTTGGTGTAAGCTGTCAGTCAGTTCCCACAGACAAGCCTTTCAGTTTGTCACATGCAGTTTTTCTGCACGAAGTGATGGTGATGCACCATGGCAGCTGATGACAATGTGGCTCTTATCAAAGGAACATGAAGGAAGGAGTGAGCATCACCTCCATCTGGTAACAACCTGTATTTTTCTCCCCCAGTGTCATTTTCCACATAGCCATGAACTGAACAGGGCTTTTTTTCCCCCCACATTAGTCAAACCTTTCTAAGCAGCAAATGAGAGGAGCTTCTGGAAGCTGAAAATCTTCTAGGTAGAAATAATCCATTGTTACAAGCCTAAGGCTTAGTGTTTGTGTAGTGGATTTTTAGAAAGCAGTCAATGAAAGGTCTGAGCCCAGGAAAGTCAAGAATTGAAAAGGAGCTGCATTAAGGAGTTAGCTTTACAAAGTGTGTGTTCCCTTTAAAGCTGAGTTAAGTCAAGACCAAACAATGTGGAGTTGAGTAGGTGAACCTTCTGTACCTCTGGGGATATTCAGGATTTCTTAGCAGGAAGAGTCACTTCTTTAATTAAGGGTACCTGCAGGTACCCTTAGAGGGTTGGTTTGCTTGTGCTTGAATTCCTTGTCTCCTGAATGATACACAGTAAAAATCTGATGGATCTTTCTTCTGCTCTTTGAGTTTTACTCCAAAAATATTGGGACTGTTGAGTCCAAACTTCCTGAAGGATTCACTGTTGGACTAATTAAAAAGTCCGTTTCTGCATACCCCTCTAACTAAACAGGGTATTAGAGTAAGGCGAGATTCCTAAGTTCTAGGATGTTCAACTCATCTACAGCAAATAACAGTTTTGTGTTGAGTCCTAATCAGCTGGCTTAATTTTAACATCCCAAGCTCATTACCACCCCTGCTGCTTAGTGAAGCACTGGGCACAGACAAAGCAGTAGCTCTGTATCATCTGAATCCTATTCTTGTCAATATGCCTTGGAGTAAATGAGTCAAGAGCAGTTAAGACTCCAATCCTTCCCTGGCACCATTGAAACAAATAGATGCTTGGCCTAAGCACACAGAATTTGCTTTTCTCTGGGGAATGGATAGTTATCACAGTGCTCTTCAAGCTGGGTGCTTTGTAGCCATGAGGACTTGCAATCTTGCTTAACCTGTATGGGACAGGATCAGATACGTGAGTGTTTTCCCTCCTGTCCTCTGGCCATATCCTTGAATTGTGCCAGCTCTAAAACCTTTTCCCATGTCTCTTGTACAGATCATTGGAGGAATTTGAAATGCTAGCCTGACCTTTTGTCCCCTTAACACATTGTCCCAAGACAATTTGGGGCAAGAGACATTTCAGTTGCCCTCGGATATTTCATAACTTTAAATATTTTATAACAAATTAAATGTTAATTGTCTGCTGTCCAGGGGAGAAAATCATTGTAGTATTCAATTAACATTTAATATATTAGCCATCAAATATTTAAATAGCTCCTAACCAATGGATGTATTTCTTCTGCATTATCTGTGTGGACCCCCTGATTTGGCTTTCCATAGAAAGTTTCACCAAGATGCCACAGCAGGACAACTTTAAAAGGGTAGGAAAAAAAGATCACATTTCTGCCCATGTTTCCTTGCTTTTGAATTTTTCCAGCACAATATAGAAGCTCTGGATACTAACACAAGGGAAAATCAATAAACTGATAGCCCCTGCAGTACTGCTTTGCTGTTCTGCTAGCTCACCCTGACTATATCGTAACACCTTTGGGAAGGTACTAAGATTTCTTCATTATGCAGTTGCCTCCTTAAGTCTATTCAGTGCTGCTGCATTGTGCTGTGCATCAAAATCAGCTTCAGTTCTCAGGGCCCTATGTCTCATGGCTCCTGTTTGTGTTTCTGATGTGGCTTCCTTTTACATCTTCCCCCCTCAATCTGTCCTCAGTGATCACTTCTTTCAACTTTCTCCTTAACTGACAGGTTTGTCTTCTTTCCTATCACCCTTGTGTGCTTTCCTACAAGGTCTGTTCATCAAGCTGCTCTTTTATTCTAAAACTAACAGACCTTCTCCCTGTCTCCTTAAAGAAATAAAAAAGTTGGTCTGTTACAATAACAGATGTGTCTGTGGGGAAGAGATGATAAAATCACTGTTTGTAAGGCTTACATCTAAGAGAGGTTGCATGTTAACTAATGACAGGGTGAGGCCAGTTCTATGTAGTGATGTGTAAGAATGGTGTATGTTAATCCTGTGAAGTCAGGCATGACGAAATAGACAATGTGGGTAGGAAATGGGAAACTATCTCTTCTGCTGGACTGACCCAGTAAATGATTTTGGAGTTGTGGTATTAATGGGCTGAACATGAGGACTTGGGACATTGTTCAGGGACATCAGAGTAGGAGACAAATAGGTTTCCCCCAAGTTTTCTGGTTTGAGAGGGGCTTCATCTCAGTGGACAGATAACCACGCTTGCAAATTATGACCTCAGCACCCTGGTAGTACAGTGGTCCCCTTGTGGAAGTGGTGCCAGTGATTGCAGGAAGCTGGGTTACAGCTGTTGTAGAACTCTTCCAATGGAAAATCCTGTCTGGATCCAGACTACAAGCCAATTGTGTGGTCCTCGCCAAGATCCCAGGCATATTTCCTGCATTCTTTGGAGAAATCTATTTCTTATCAGGTTTTCAGTCTCTCATACTGTTCCAAGGTGTGATACTTGCATATGTTTCCTGGCTGGCCTGGCAGAGCTGAATGTGATATATTGCTCCTTGCTGCAGAGCCCTCTGTAGAATGGATTAAGTAGATGTATATTGATGTACTTATTCCAGGTCTTGTTTCAGTTTTGGGGTCCACACATCAAAAGCTGAAAATGGCAGAGTAAACTCCATGAAAGATTTGGGATTGAGAATATTCTCATCTGCAGGGAAAACATTGACTTTTCTATTTAGCTTATCAAAGTGAAGGGTCTTGATAATGGAATAAAGCCAAGAGGGAAGAATTTCTCTGATTAAGATGGCTCTTTAATCTAGTGCTCAAAGGTGTGAGGAGATCTGAGAACTGGAGATGGAAGCTAGACAAACTGGGACTGGAAATAAGGCACAGCAGAGTAATGAGCTGTTGGAAGAGCTCAGTTGGAAGCAGGGGAATTCACCAGCACTCAAGTTTTCAGTCCAGCCCTGGCAGCCTTCTCCATGGGCTGCATGGTGTGAGCCAGAAGTTGTATCATGCAGGAACTGTTGGTGCCCTGTGCTCTGTGGGAGGTCAGAGTAGCCCTGATTGCTCTTAATGTCTGTATTTGGATAACAAATGATAATAGTCATAGTTCTGGGGCCTGCCTTTTCTGCTCCTGTCATGGTACATTATCTTCAGGGCATGGACAGGATTTCTGAGGCCATGGACTGACACACTCCAACACCCCTGTATATTTGCCACCAGCATTTGCTACCTTTCTTGCTGGTCTGGTGTGCCAAGTTACTGTAGCCAAATGGTACCGAATTTAGGCCATATCCATGTAGTCATATGTTTGGGTGGTTGTGTTTGAGCTCTGTGACATTCAGCACTAGAAATCTGTGCCAAAATGATGGCATCTATACTGTGGGGCAGAGTATTCTCCGTGCTTAACTTGGGCTTGTCTTGGCTGTGAGGTTGGCTCTCCTGACTTTTAAGTGCTGTGCCTGACTTTCCCTGGGGGTGAAAAAAGGTTGCTGGGGGTGCAGGGGAGAACAGTGTGGGGTCTGGTCTCCTTCCAAGAGCCCACAGTGTAAAACGTTGTTGTATAGACACAGCTAATCTGAGGTTATCTCCCACTGCCCCTCCTTCTCTTACCTCTCCAACAAAATGCCCACATATCTTCCTGATGGCCTCTTTAAAAGTAGAACAGATCAATTATATGGAAATAAATATGTAATACTCTAAAATAACAAGCCCTTAAACACCACACTGAGTCTGTGATGCTGTTTGCAGAGCATAGAGCTAATTGGTGTGAAACTGCTATTTACAAACAGTTTATCTCCTTGCCTGTAGGTGTCTGGGAGGAAAGGAACAGGGATGTCTGAAAGGAGGGGTTGCTTTTAGCAAAAAGTACTGTTTCTGTGAGAAATAGAATAGCCATGGCTATTTCTCTGGCTTTCATGCAGTCAGGGATGCTTCTGCTTTAGACTTGAATCCTAACTCTTTCCCCCATCTGTGCAGCACTGTATGTTTTCTATTTCCTTGAGGACCAGTACATCGATACCTGTGTGTATGGAGAAGCCATAAAGTGGCTTTTAGGAGCTAAAGAACTTCTTAAAGGCTCAAATAAGTGTAACTTTAGTGTTTCATGTTTCCCTCCCTTCTCTTGTGGGGCCTGCATTGGATTGTCTGTCTCATTCCTTCTAGGGTGAAATGAGAGAAGAGGTTGGGAGAGAGGATGGAAGATCATGGTATATGCTCAGTACTCATTCCCACTGGGAATGGGGGAGAAAGATTTGAGCTTTAGTTGATAATCACACAACTGAGGAGTACTGTGCCTATAACTAGAAGAAAGACTAAGTAACAGATCCATATCTCTTGCATGGATGCTAGCAAGACAGGCAGAACTGCAGTCATGATGCAAGTCTGGACAGTAAAGCTGCTACCCCCAGTGTTGGCAGCTTTTGGGATGCATTTATTTCCCAGTCCTGTTTGTGATCCTCCATGGCTGCTCTTGTCTTCGCTTTTTTCCTCATACATTTTCAGGCTGGCTGTCCCCTTGATCACCCTTTCATTGTCTCTTGCTCCTGTGGTAGTGCTTCTAACGCTTCATTTCAGTGCCTGTACTCCTGAGGAAGGGGCTTAGGGTACTTCCCTCATGTATGCCACCACAACCTTTGCTGGAGCTATGTTCATCTAAGGTGAAGCATTGGTTTGGCCTCTGCACTGCTTTGTGTTCTGTATCCCGCCCTGCTCCTCAAACCTGTCCTCTCAGTCTCATGCCACCTCTTCTCCTTAAAAATTTCATGCAACTTGTACAACCTTTCCTTCTAATGCTGCCAGGAAACTTGGAATGGGCCTGCCTATCTCCATCCCTCAACCTAGTTTCACAGCTGCACCCATATTCTAAGCTTAACAATATGCTGAGCTGTGAGGATGCTTCATCCCATCTTCGCTTTGTCTTTTAGACTGCCTGCTCCACAGGAGGAGAACGGTGCCTTTCCGCTCCATGCAGCATCTGGCAAGCTGAAGGCACCTGGCATGCTGTCAGTACTTAACAGAAATTAAATAGTAATAATACAAAGATACCTAGAGAGATTAGGGGACTTGATACGAAAGATTCGACTTGGCAAAAATGGAAGTTAATGCATCTGGCAGTGACGGGAATGTGGAAAAATGAAGCCCTCTGAACATCCAAAGTGTGTAAACACGAAGTGGAGGAGGAATTAGTGTGTTGGGCAGAGCTCACAGGGATGGGAAGAAATAAGAATGAGAAAACCCTTATAGTGAAGTTCATTGGACTATTAAATAGATTCCAAAAGGAAAGGCTAGAAAACACTTTGCCTGAGATACGATAAAAACACTGTAACACACTGACTGAAATTCTGGGACCACTCAAGTCAATAAGGAAATTCACTCTGACACCACTGAAGCCAAGATTCCCTCCCCAGATAAACATGAAAGTGAATTGGCAGAAAAATTGACTTGTGATTGAGTGTTTGCTGTTGCCAAAGCTGTTTTGATAGTTTCCCACCAATGCAATATGTAAAGGTGGCTTATGAGAAACTATAAACATAAAATACAAAGTATGGCATTGTATATAAATAAGATCAGTGTTTTATAGATTCGAGGCACTGTTATTATACATAATCACAGCAGGCAAACATCTGCAGAGTATGCAAATAATATATGGAGGTATTTAGTATCAGCACCATGCAGATTCTTGGGGAGTTGGTAGAGAACAGTGGTTTTCAATCTCCTTTAGTTTTCAAACCCCTACAAATTTTCCTGAGACTGAGGACCCCTATATGGTGAATTAACATAACTGTCTCTCTCTTGTTTATTTTTATGGTAACTTTCAATACATCTCATGGATCTCTAAGGGACCAGAATCGGAATGTTAAAACTCTGGCAGGAAGATGTCTGGGATGTGTTCAGATGTGGAGATGTTTGTAAGGTGGTTATACTTAGCTATGTATTGTGGAGTTTCAAATGCAACTTTTTCACTGTTGGAAAGGCTTGGCTTGCATAAAGAGCTCGATGTCTATTGAGTTCAAACTGCATGTGCTTGTGTTTCTTTACATTCTCCAGCTCAAATGCCAACCTAGAGTTCACCTGCAACTGAACAGTTAAATCAAAGCTGCAGTCAATTTTGGAGGAAGGCTAGTGATATCAGCTGCTCATCACCACAAGTGCTGGTATAGCTACACTTCCTGATAAAACTGATAGATGGCCTAAAGAGTTAGGGAGTGATTATTCGTGTGTCTATGTCAGGAGATCAGAGATGACAAATTGTGGTAATGGATAAGTTGTTTGCCTTAGTAACTCTTTACTCCCTAGCTGCAGCCTACATAATATGTGGGCACAGTCTCAGTTGAAGAAAGCTTTTCTCTGCCTTCTGAATAAGTCTTTGACATAGGCTGGTCTTGACTTAGTTCTTCCTTCCCATGTGAAACTGGGAACAACAGGTAGGAAGTAGCAGTTGAAAGCTCCTGACCTGGAGAGATCAGAGCACTGTGGTCTGCAGCTTTAAGGGAGGTTCTGACAGCAGGCAACCGAAATGGAAATTCTGTCCTGAAGGTGGGTTTGACATTTCAAAGTTTCATGTTGTTAAACTGAGATGAAAGCCCCAGTTCAGTGATTTGGCTTAATCTGTGAAACATGTTAAGTATCTTTAGTTTAATTGCAACATCAATATTTTAAAGATAGTTGAAATACTTTTGCAAAACATGTATTTATGCTCAAAGGTGTTGTGATAACTGATTATTTATTTTACAGTCAATATATTCATACAGGCACTACACAGCTCAGATCTGTCAGATCGCTGTTTAGTGACAAAACCCCTATCCTGTTCTTAAAGATTTCAGCTAAGGAATATAAAGCTGCTCCCCTGAGAAGAGGGATACCAAACACGCTTACAAAAGTAAAGAGTTAGCATGTAAACATCATATTTACCAGCTCAAAAGGAGCGTATTTTAATTATTGTCTTTAATGCTACACCTATTCTTACTTTCTTCATGTCATTCCACTGCCTCAAAGTGTGGGTCCCTCTAATGTAAGGGGCAAAGTCCTAAAAAAATATGCAGTTCAAATAGCTGCATATACTTCAGCTTTAAACTTCAAACTTCAGCTTTTAGGACTTTAAACAGCCCTAAAACCTGTATATTGAAGTTTAAAAGTAAATCATGCTGGAAACAAGAGGCGACTTTTTACAATGGCTGTGCAACTGCCATGCAAGATTACTAAGGAGACTGCTTAATTCATCTTCCTCTGGAGCCTCTCTTGAGCTTGGGTGTCTTTTCAAGAGATATTTTCTAGCATGTCCTTATGTATTGAACATGGTGGTATTTGCTTGCATGTGGTAGTAGAGGAGAGTAAATCCCCTCACCACAGATATTGCTGTCTGAAATTCGTATGCCTGTGTAATGTAGGAAGAACATACTAACACTTAGTGGACCAACGTGTGATTCTGACAGCACAATTATGATAAGCATGATATAAATGATCAACTGTTCTAATGCATCATCATGAGGGCATGGGTTAGAGGTGAGGTTACCAGGAGAGCTCTTAAGGTAAAAATGCCTTGCTGCTGTGGGATTGATTTTAAGCTTAAAGTTGTGACAGGGTTGTTTTCTGTGCAGAGCATAAAATAGAGTGGGGGATAGCAAGGGGTTTTCTGGGCTTGCTGCCTAGATTTCTTTACAGCTAGAGGACCTGCATGGAGGCCTTCTCATGTGGTAGGAATGGTGGCAGCTCAGCTATTTGAACTCCTTGATTTCTTGATCATTACAGCTCATGATCACATAAGTCTTCAAGTTTTGCCAACCCAGCAGAATACATTCTACCTCTCCCCTGCACGAGGTCAGATAGCTACTTGGCCTTCTGTCCTTGGGATGACCTTCAAACTACAACTCTGTTACAAATTTCCACTGTTCTATCTTTCCCACAATTCAAAATTACGTTACTCTCACAAATTAACTGAGTCGCTGCCCCTGTCCTTGCCCTCAGCTCCTGATGGATTTTATCATTTAATGAAGCCTGATTCATTTTTCTTTCCACAAATTTTATCCTTTATTCTTAATTTTTAAACTTTTTTGGGTTTGGTGAGATCATGAGGTTGCACAGTAAGGGCATGCTGCATTTATAGACCTGCTGAAAACTTACAAACAGGCAATAAGGTACATATCCCCGTGGTACTATGTCATTACATTAGGGAATTGGGAGACACAAATGATGTTACTAAATCAGTCTGTTGTAGATTATGAAGACACAATATTAACTTTTTCACTGGGAGTGCAAAGACAGTTCCCTTTATATTAATCATTACTGTTATTTGTGTTGTACTTCAGCCCAAAACATGAGTTGGGCTCAGAGCCCCATTAGGCGAGGTGTGTAAATTGTGCAGAGGGAGAACACTGCTGATGCGTTTTACTCCTAGGAAGTGCTGATGAATTGCAATCATGAAGACTAATTAAAGCATCTGGATGGATAGATAAAATGGACATAAACCAGATTTAATTGACGGAGAGCAGAGGAGGGTTTGGCAGTTAATTAATGTTTTGAATCAGTTGTGGATTTACAGGAAAGAAGGGGAAGGAAGAGGCTGATGGGGTCTTAACCCTTGCTGACAATACCTTGTGTATGGGAGTGTCTGGAGTCACATGGAGCTAAAGTCTTCAGACATCCATCTTTTCCTCTTCACTCTTCTCAATGCATTTGGCCTCAAAAAAAACCGCTTTTTTTTGTACAGGTTTTCCTCACCCCTTCAATTTACTGATCCTTTATACTTTTGAAGGGATGTGCGGACACATTTAGGAAATTCCCATGTGCAGACCCTTGCAGCGCACATCAGAGGCAGAAATAGATCAAGGCCTTAGAGGTCTACAGTTTGAAAACCACTCATCTGGAAAATGGGAAGTATTATACATACATTGGATATAGCCCTTAATGTTGTTCTACCATTTGTGTGTCGCAAGTAAATCCTAAAGGTGTGTACTTAGACTGAGGTCTGCTAAGGTGAAGGATATAGTGAGTAAGAAGAACACACATTGTCTCCAGGCTTCCAGAGGAAAAAAGTTATTAAAAGTAGTTTTCTCTTGGGAGACCCCACTTGGAGCACTGTGTACATTTGTGGTGTCCTCAGCATAAGAAGGTCATGGAGCTGTTGGAGCAAGTCCAGAGGAGGCCATGAGGATGATCAGGGGCTGGAGCACCTCCTGTACAAAGACAGGTTGAGAAAGTTGGGGCTGCTCAGCCTGGAGAAGAGAAGCTGCGTGGAGCCCTCACAGCAGCTTCCAGTATCTGAAGGGGGCCTACAAGGATGTTGGGGAGGGACTGTTCATCAGGGACTGTAGAGGTAGGACAAGGGGTGGTGGGTTCAAACTTAAACAGGGGAAGTTCAAGTTAGATATAAGGAGGAAGCTCTTTACTGTGAGGGTGCTGAGGCACTGGAACAGGGTGCCCAAAGAAGCTGTGAGTGCTCCATCCTTGGCAGTGTTCAAGGCCAGGTTGGACAAAGCCTTGGGTGACATGGTCTAGTGTGAGGTGTCCCTGATCATGGCAGGGGATTGGAACTAGATGATCTTAAGGTCTTTTCCAACCCTAACTACTATATGATCACACTCAGCACCAGTGCAGATGGAGAGATCTGTATTTTTAATGGTCTTGTCACAATGACAATCATCCTAGTCTCCAATAGTAGGGAAGGGGGAATGGTTCTTATGTTTGCTATCATGCTGCTGTCAAGTTTTTTTGGAGATAGAGAGATGTATACTTGAGAGCTTTTCCCATTGTTTGTCATGTTCAAATGAACACTAATTTTAAGTGGAAAAAATCTCTGTCAATTCTAAAGAATATGTATATCCAATAGCAACTGCAGTATTGCACTTCATGCACAGCTTCAAGTCCTGGAAGTCCTGGTACTGACATGGCCCTGAAGTGCTTGCCTTCATGAGATTCTAAAGTACAGAGACCAATGGAGGGATAAAAAAGAAATGACTCCCCTCAATCCACTCCTCAATGTGGGATGGGAGGAGGGATGAAATCCAAACAATGGCAACTGGAATGCACTGTGCATTTTGGAGAATCTTAGCTATTTAAACCTAGTATAGCCTGATCCTTCAGGTCTCCTTTGTGATCTGCAAAAAAGCGGTGCAGAGATGCTTGAGCAGGTACTAATCAAGTTATCTTTAGATTGCAAAACACTGCACCTTGCTGACGAAGCTTTACTGTTCTGGGGTCTTGTTGTAGCAACTCTGTACCACGCTGAAGTGTCATATCAGCTAGAGACAGCTTGGGGAAGTCTAAGACTTTGGTGCAGAGAATAAGGGTAAGAGGTACCATTAGGTGTTTAGAACCTATCTTACAGAGTTAGCCTTTATTATTAAGGGAGAACTACAGGCGGGTGGCACTTCACTCAGGAACAGTGCTTTTAATTTCTGTAGCTTTGTACAGAGGCTTAATCTTGTGCCCATTCTCACTGCAGAAATCACTTTGATTGTTTGGGACTGAACCAGTGACACCAGCACCTCACTCTGTAATTGGGCGCTGCGCAGAGGTGATATAAATGATGCTGTATGTTACCTGGCAGCAAGTCAGTGCAACTTACAAGAGCGTACAGTCAGGAAATAAATGATGCAGGAGCAAAGGCAGCTCAGTGAAAGGTGTAAGACAAAGTGAGAGTGGGAGGTTCTTTATCTTAATTCTACTTGGTAGTTGCTTTTCTATTTACCCAGTTCTATTGGCCTGTAAATTACAACTACTTATCAACCAGAGGTAGAACGCAATATCATTTCAGTCACTTTGAGTTTGACCCAAAGTGTTTATATCCATGGAGGGGAAAAAAAAAAGAATGATTGCCACTTATTTATTTATTTTTACAGAAATGATAGGCCATTGTGCAGGAAAAATCAGCCTCAGCTGACATTCACAGCTGTTCTTTTATGTGGGAGGCAAGCAAAGTGAAAACAGTCTGACACACACGTCTCTACTGGACAGTATTTTGGAATCTGCAGTTAATCTGCTCAAGGGGGGGGGCAGGAAAACCGTGGGGAGAATGCACTGCTTAGCAATAAAATACATCAATACACCCAACATCACCACATCAATAAACAGTGATTAAATTTATAGCTCTAGCTTGCCAGTTGTTCTGCCTGAAAACCCCCAGGGTGGCCTCAAAGTCCTTTGCTTCCAATCCAAACTGGTGAAGCCACAGCATTTCTATCATCTAAAAAATGGCTTTGTATAACAGATCTCTTGTATATCCGAGTTAAATACAGAAACGTTAGGATTCTTCCCAGGAAAGGCTCAATTAGGGACAGTCTCCCATCACTTAGTGATCATCTATGCAAGTCTAAGAAAAAGATGAATTTGTCTGCAATAAGCAGCCTCAAAGCTGGAGAGAGGCAGGAAAAGCAGCAATTCTCTGCCTGTTGAGGCTTCCTCACTTTACCTACTGGGGCCTTAATACCTGCTTCAGAGACTGCAACCAACATCAACACTTTCAGCAAAGGCTTTTTTAGAGACCTTCCATTTCTGGCTGCATTGGTCGGGGCACATGATGGCTACATCCGGGTCAACTGTTAAAATGCTTTAATGAAACAGATGTGACTGATATTGTGGGAACTAAGTTAAAAAAGAGCAAGGTGGGCAGTGGATCAACAAATGGACTAAGTCTTTTCCACAGCTACCAGAATCTGGCTTAGAACATTGTCCATAGAAGCATCGCATCAGGGCTCCAAGTTTTCCTTCTAGGATGACTGGTTCTCTCCCTTGTCTGTAGATGGAACCTGGGCCTGACAGCTGTGTATCTTCAGGCTCTTTAATTTAAATGCTGTAATCACAGAAGTCACTGTGGCCTCTAGTACGTAGCTGGGCACTCAAAATCAGGTTACTATAAAAACCAATATAACCTAAACTTTCACAGGGAGGAACATGTGTCAACACGGCAGCTCAAAAGCATTTGGGCTCCAGATGAAATTGTGAGATAAAATAAGGAGGCGAGTGAATTATCTACACAGACTGGGATGACAAATCTACCCTGTGAAAGGAGAGCTCTAAGACTCCATCCTGCATCTCTGTACGTTACTTATTAAGTCTATGCTAGAACAAGAGTTTAGAGGGAACACGCTAGTTACCTTACCCATGCCATGGCTCTTTGGTCTTCAACCTGGGGCTGCTCCAAGTGTTCTTGAAGTGACAGAAGAAAACATCATCCAGGGGTCCTTAAACTTAAAATTTAAAGCTTATAAATCAATGTAGCATGTAGTAAAAAAGGAGTTTTGTGCTCATCACGTACGTAAAGGAGCAATTGGTATATCTTCTGATCAAAGATGAGCATGCCATAAATGGATTACAGCTGATTCTATCTATATTGACTTTTATAAAGCACCCACCACTGTAGAATCTAAGCAAGGAAAGATCTGATCTATAGATATACATTCATGCATTATTAAAAAAATTAAAACCAAGCCAAAACAGACGTTCTGTGAGGCAGAGGCGAATTTTCTGCTTGAAAGCAGCAAGGAGCTTCTTATTGTTTACCAAATGTTTGTACTGGATTTTCAGCATACAGAGAGATCATAAGCAAGAGATACAAGCACAAAACAAACAAGAAAGTGAGAGCATACAACAGAAAGCAAAGCAAATCAGTGTATTACAGGATTTTCCAAAGCACAAATGATTTTCATGTAAAAAGCTAGTCCTATGCTGTATGAGATAAAGAATTGTTTAGCATAAATGTGCATCACTGACACTGATAGCAGAAATGGATATTAAAGTGAGCTGAACAGATTATTTTTTTCCCTGCCTTTTCTTTCTACCCCCGGCATTTTCCCAGTAAACTTGTGGGTTCATAATTCTAAAGAAGCTTTGGTTGGGTGATGACTTATC
>NW_009934921.1:145589-149548 GCF_000696875.1 Nestor notabilis
GAGCTGGCATTCTCCCAGGTGCTTTAAGAGGTCTGTGGGGGAGTTGACTGCAGTCACCCTTCCCTCCCTGCCCTGTGCAGGCTCGTAGCTCTTGCCATTTTAAGTGCACTCCTTAGCATTGATTGCTTGTCTTACAATGCTTGATAGTCATTGTCCAGGCTGTGCATCAGTGGCTCTGCAGATTACCAGGCTTCAGGAAAATGGACTTGAAAACAGTGTGTTCATCACAGTACTGTATATATGTGACTAGCTGTACCCAGCACACATGACTTTAATACCGTCAGCTGTCCTTTCTGCTCCTTTGCTGGAGACAACTGGAGAGTTGGCAGAATGAGACATATGCCTGTGCTCCAGTGGCTGCAGCTTTCATCTGATATATTAGCACAAACCCACCCTTTATTGGCAGTTTATGCTAATACACCAGCCTGAGCTTGAGTATTCGAGGTGCAGGCACATGTTTCTTCTGCTTTGCCTGCTGTTGGGGCAGTAACTTCTGGCAGAGGGATAGGGCAGACAGCTGGGGAGAGGTAACATCTTAAATCACATCAGCTAGGCTCTTTGGAGCTCATCTGTCAAATACCTTTATGCACTCAGAATGGGTGTAAATTGACTCTCTTTTGCCTGGGACCATCAGTCATGCTAAGGAGGACAGCTTGGGACAAGGGCATGAAGCTTCATCATAGAGTATGCCTGCTTCCATGTTGTTTGTCTGTTATCTCTTGCCATCTTTCCTGTTCTTGAGAATGAAGTGCTCAGGCTTGGTAACCTGCTGCATCCTTGCTAACCAGTGAGTGAAGGCTAGGATGTAGAGTCAAGCACTGGCCCACAACAGTCCCTGCTGTTTACTGTTAACATATTCCCTGCCACTGTCTTGGGGTATGTCAACTAGCATTCCCACTGGCAATGCCTGGACACAATCCAGGAGATGACAAACACAAAGAATGTCATATGCTGCTTGAGGACATGTTTCAGCAAAGGGGCTGTAGTGGGAGCTGCCTTTTGAGAGTGGGCATCCCATTACCTCTCATACCAAAAGTACAGGTTCTGGGAACACAGAGCCTGTGGTTCACATGTGACTGGTGAGATCACTTCTTTTGCCTTCAGTTTTCACAGTGTTTTCCTGATGGCATCTCACACCAACTTGTGCTGTAGCTTCCTAGATAAATTCATGCTCAATTCTATGTCTGCAATTTCCATATCATGTTTATTCAGAATGAGTTGTTTTTGCTTCTCTCAGCCCTGCGGGGTTAACCTGTCTTATGAAATTCAAATGTCCTCCTCTTGCTTTCTGTCTTGTAACACTTCTCTCTCTTCTCCCACCTCTTTGTTGGCTCCATGGACTGTGCTAAGCTTGAAGGAGGTACCAGAGGGTTGAGAGAGAGACTTGCTACCCTAGCCAACCCCAGAGCCAACTTCAACCCCTTCATATGGGGTTCTTGTATATTGTGCAGTACTTCCAGTTGTGTGATGTTTATGCTCAAATGCTTATTATTGCAGAACCTTTGCTCTAGTTCCACTCTGAGCAATAACATACCAGTGGGCCAAAGATCTAATACAAAAAGCATTAAGAAGATAGGAATTTCTTCATCAGCTCAGCAATTTTCAGAGCCATACTAAAGGAGGATTCCTATTTTAGGGAATATTTTATCTCTCTGTTAAGCCTAATGTGTTGAACTGTTAAACAGGGTTTTGCTATCACGAAATAAAATGGTAATGACAATCTTTGCCTGTGTAGCCAATGATTCTTTGTGCTACTTATAGCTTCTTTCATTCAAGGATCTCAAAGCTTTTTATGCCTTAGCTCTTCAAAGGACTCTATTTGCTTAGGCACCCAAATCCCACTGAACTGAGTGCTTAACTCATAGAAGATACTGTAAAATATTAAATATTTTAATGTCTAACCTATATCTATTAACAAATAAGTTAAAAATTGTGTTATTCCCTCTCACAACAGCCTGGGTGCTTCAGAACACATGAAGAATAAGAGTTCCAGAATGTGTCTGTGCTGATCTGTGAAGAGAAAGGTGCTGGTTGTTTTTTTTCTCATGCAACTTCATAATGCATTGCAAGTTAGAGGAGCATGAAATGTCCTGCAAGAAGCAAGGTGGTAGGTGTCCTCTCACAAGCTATTGTGCGTCATTTTGGTATGGGAGAGGTAGGCCAGCCAAGGAGTGTGACCCAGTGGGAAGAACAGTAGCCTTCAACCTCAGAAGCTGTGCAGCAATTGACAGAGTTGTTGTTTGCTCCAAGCTTGACATGGTCTTTACTTTTATGTTGAACAACCTCTTTTCCCCTCTCCCTTGGATTTTCTTCTTGCTGGTTACATCAGTGCTTTGACTTCTACTGGGCTAAAGCAGGAAGAAGTTTTCTATGTAGTAGTAGACATGCCATCTCTTGCTCAACTCCTATTGCAGCATCGTTGGTAGTGTTTGAGCATGTAACATGCAAGCATTTTAAAAAGCAGTACAAATAAAGAGCTAGCTGGAGAGACAAGACTGAGTGTCTTAGCAAAATCGTTTCTGTTTTTTGTTCCTTTTCCACTGAGGAGAGTCCTTGCCATAAGGCGAAACACAGCTGAACTTAACTGCAAGTAATCTTAGTCCATTGTGCAACTATAGCAGGCCTCTAGTATCTGAAGGGGGCCTACAAAGATGCTGGAGAGGGACTCTTCAGCAGGGACTGTAGTAATAGGACGAGAGGTGATGGGTTTAAACTGAAGGGAAGTTCAGGTTGGATGTAAGGAAGATGTTCTTTACTGTGAGGGTGCTGAGGCACTGGAATAGGTTGCCCAGAGAAGTGGTGAATGCTCTGTCCCTGGCAGTGTTCAAGGCCAGGCTGGGCAGAGCCTTGGGTGACATGGTCTAGTGTGAGGTGTCCCTGCACATGGCAGGGGGGTTGGAACTGAATGATCTTAAGGTCCTTTCCAACCCAAAATATTCTATGATTCTATAAAGAACCACAATATTCCAAGCTTAGGCAGGGAGTTTTGTTGCGTTATTTGCAGTCATACATATCACACAAACCCTCATTTACACAAAGAGCATGCTGAAGGCAGTCTTTCCTTGTTCAGCATAGGGCTGTAACCTTGCCAGATGCCGAGGTCAGGCAACTGCTCTAGAAGGTATTTAGCAGCCTGTGAGGGTTAAGTTTGACAATTCCACCTCATGCCCTGCTGTTTGAGTGTTCCTGCATACTGCACTTGCCTGCCTCTGCAGATAAGCCTCATCTTCCCTGATCGTGAGATTTAAGTTTTTACCTGAAAAAGACCAAAGGTTAATGTAGTAACAAAGCAGTGTAGTTATTATTTGGAGTAGATAACAAATAGTTCTGTGCCCTCTGGTGAACAGCTTTAAAACTCTTCAACGAAGGGGAAATAGTGAAATGGTATTCTATAGGTATGCAGTTTGAGCAGCACAGGAGTTAAGTGGTTCACCTTAGTATGAATTTTTACATTTCCAGGGGTTTTTTTGTATCCTGGCTTCTTAAATAAGCAAGGGACAAGCAATCATTCTGCCTGCCTGCATATCAACCTGTCAGTCCTGGTCTTCTCTGGTATCGGCTGACTAATTCCTGTCAAATTTCCTAACTGGACAGGAGAGTCAAAAAATATGAAGCATCAAGAAAACTGGAGGCTGGGCTAAAGAGAAAGACTTAAACAAGTGCCCTCACTGGGATAAAAGAAGATGGTGAGAGCTGAAGTGTGACTTGGCCAGCGTGGCCTGTCAGCTGGCTGATGAACATGTGCATAGCTTAGAGCAAACACAGCATGTGCTGCCTCTTGACCTGGCTTTGGTTAAGTGCCCATGAGGATGCTGCATAGGTGTACATGCAGGGAAAACAGGGCTGTTGACATTTAGGATCAAATGACACTGCAGAGACCAAATGGAGTTAGGATACCAGAACACTTTAATCACAGATATATGCATTTTTATGACTTACATGACTTCTCTGTTCAGCAG
>NW_009934921.1:149579-160871 GCF_000696875.1 Nestor notabilis
AAAGTTAGGTCAGCATAGCAGCTCCAGCTTCCTGCTGGATGGGACATGCATAGTCCCAGTGCTGGGTGTTGGGGGCCCCTGTGTTATCTCCACAAGCGACTCCAGATGTTGTCAGATACAGGTTTGGTGGGGATTTACCCAATGCTTGATTAGTCCATTTAAATTTTTTCAGTGCCCAACAACTGTCTGTTTCTGGTGCTCTTAATCCACCCACCTGGACAAGCTGGTCTTGACGTGTTCTTGCTTATGTTACTCTTCTTAAATCTAAGTTATTCCCTTATCCCATAAGGTTAACTGAAGTTCATATGCTAACATCATTGACAACTAGGCTTAACTTAAGCTATTGCTATAAGGAAAAGCAGGATGACAGTACATGTATGTCCATAGGAGGTAGAATAGCTGGAGAAACACCCCTATGAAGTAGGGCTATGTGGGACATAGGACAGAAATACGTGAGAAATGAGAGCTTGTTGCAAGCAACTTGTTAACTCCAATGTTCTTGGGAGACAATATGCACACTGATATGTGCCCGCAACCTTAAATTCACCTTAGCAAAGTTTTTTGTCTGTGTGTTGGTTATTTATTACTGCTAGAGCACTGTGGATGCCCAGGGGATTTCAGTAGCATGGGGATATGATTACACTCAATAATAAAAATGATATGCTGTAATAAATCTGTCATTTAGGGTAGAAAATATTGACTGTTAATAAAATTACCTGTAGTATGGACTAAATTAATCTAGTGCTATTAAAAATTCCAATTGCTGTTTTCATGGAGATGCAATTCTCTTTACTGTGGGTGCAGGACCTGATGGGTAGATGGAATAAAGGAAAAGGATAGGAGAAAGGTGGGTGACTGCAAGGCAGGGCCTGAAACTGTCACAAGGGAATCGCAGAAAACAGCAGTGGCTATGGAGCAGAGATTAAAGTTTATATTCATGGGGGGGAGAATAGTTACTAACTTTAGGAGGGCAGCAGCCAAAACTGGGCAAATTCCCAGACATGGGACATCATTGAATCAGGAGCATCCTTCCCCTCTTCCTTCTGTGGCTGGGGAAGGAGCTGTAGGGTCTCTCAAGGGCTTGGTGGCAGGATTTGTCCTTTTAGGCCATCTCCAGTCAGAGACGGAACCCACTGAGTCCTTTCAGTGACTTTACTGCAAATAGAGGTAAGCAGAATTTAACCCCTTGGTGGCTCTAACCTATTAGAGCCAAGCCTTGTGGGAGGAGGACAAAGTAAATGAGCAAACCAGAGACATGGTGCAGGGTCAGATGGGAAAAGGATTTGGTGAGGAAGGTGGCTGAGAAAAGAGGCGTGAAGGTACTTGCAGATTGACTTGATGACCTTAAAGGTCTTTTCCAACCTAAATGTTTCTGTGATTCTTCTTGTAGGGCTGCATGCTGCTTTCTGTTTCTGGGGGCAGGTGTTGCAGAGAATGGGAGGGGAGTGAAAGTCTTTATTGCCCTCTCTACTGATAAGACTTGGATGGCTGACAGAAGAGATGTTAGAGACATCTAGGATGAGAACCAAGTTGGAGTAGAATGTCACTGATGATTTCTCAGTGGGGCAGACAGAACCATTTGGTTCACAGAGACTGAACTAAGCTACAGTCAGGCAT
This sequence comes from Nestor notabilis, assembly GCF_000696875.1. Taxonomy (NCBI): domain Eukaryota; kingdom Metazoa; phylum Chordata; class Aves; order Psittaciformes; family Psittacidae; genus Nestor; species Nestor notabilis. The sequence continues at coordinate 151,197 of NW_009934921.1, forward strand.
AAAGCGTAGTAATCGTTACTGAAGAAGAATCCAAAGGTGAGCAGACAGTATGGTCTGAGTATGTCTCTGGATTTGTCTAGGACTAAGAAAAAGGGAATGCAACCAATAAGGAAAGTGAGGTTTAAAGGGTGTGAGAGAAAATGGATAAAACTATTTCCTCAGTGTTTCAATACAGGAAATCTGGGAAATGACAAAGCAAGAACAGTGAGTAGTTTTCATGCATGAAAACAATGATGATTTAGTTGGCATTACAGAAACCGGGTGGGATAATGCATGTGCCTGGAATACCAATAAAGGAAGATACAGTCAACAGTAGAGGAGGGAAAAAAAATTAGGGCGGTAGAAAATGAGGTTGTATAATGATGGATCAAGAAGGTAATTCAAATCTTTTAAGCCAGTTTTTTTTCTCTTGTGTAGAACATCTGACCCAAGATTCCCATGTGGATTAGGCCCACTATATTTTAAGAGAAAAAGCCAGGTCACAAAAAGAAGAGCATGTGGTTTTCAAAAAATGAGACTCATTAGAAACATGTTTTCTTTTTAATGATCCTTTAAGCATGATCTCATAGTCAGTGTGATGAACGGAGGGTCAATGTGGTTCCAGCAGGTACAAAGCAAAAAGCAATTGTCATCTCCTTTGAAGGAATGAGCTGGGACTTTTTCTAACCTCCTGAAACAAGCAGAATAGGGTGAGCTGCTCAGCTTAGTCCTTATGCAGACTGACATGGGAGTGGGTAGGTATCAGGATCCTCACTTGGCTGTACACCACCTGTGTCACCAAGTGACTGGGTGAGCCTGTTCAAATCACTGCTGCTTTTTTCATCGATTGGGTTATTCACATAATGCTGATCAGCTTCACTGTGGGCTGTGAAGATTCATTAGCAGATGTTTTGAAAATGCTTTGATATCCTGAAATGGTCATGGCCAGAGAGATCTAAGTCAGAACTTAACCTGACCTAATTGGGTACGCATTTTGGGGTCAATTCCCATTTCCAAAGTGATTAAAGATCCAAGCATTGCTATAGATTTTGATTTAGAATGGTTTCTATGCCAAGCAAACAAAACAGTGGGTCAAAATGTTAGAAGACTCTGAATGTTTGACAAGTCTTGTCTTTTTATGTCTTTTTGTGGAAAGAAAGGGGGGAAAATAGAGGGAAAGATGATGACAGGTATTCTCCATCTAATGGACTTTTCATCATGACAGTGAGACTGGCTCACCTAAAGTAAGGCACACAAAGCTTTTATTTTCATTAGCACTCTGAGGGCCAAAAAGAGCTGTGGAGGTGGAAGCTGGATTCTTCTCACTTCTGTGCAAAAGCATCGAAGTGAAAAGCACTCAGCTTCACTGACAGGTCCCAACCTATGTTTCCACAGTTGATGGTCAAAGCAAATCTCTTTAGATGTACCCATAAGATGAGTTTGGTTTGGATTTATTGAGAAAATAAAATACTATTTCTGGGACAATGACAGTACGTACTCTGGTTTACCCCAACTGAAGTATGCTGGAGTTAAATGAGGCAAAGAAACAGGCCATCATGATGTGAATATAACAACTGCACCTCCAACAAACAATGAACTTTCAGTGCTGAAGTGTGACAAAAATAAACAAGGAAATATTTTAGGTAGTGGTCACACGCTGTTAGAAAATAAAAGGTTCAAAACTGAAAAAAGCCAGATCAAACGGTTAAGAAATAATAGAAAACCTTTTGGGTATTTTGATATCAAAGAATGAGGGATTTTTTTATTATCATTACTGAAACATTGAGAGGGAAAAAACCCACTGCTGGCAAAGAAATATTTCATCAGAGACACTCGTACATTGAGTGACCAGCAATTTTCTCTTTTGGAAGAGATTAAAAATATACTGTAAGCGATGAGCTGCTGAGCGGATGGTCAGTTGGATGTAAGAAAAGCTGGGGGGGGGCAGCATCTGTGGGGGGCTGAAAGTAGAGTTGCTACTTACTTAGTCAGGCAACCACTGTTCAGAGGCTCGTGTGAGCCTCTGGAGGTGTTGCTGTGTCCAAATGAATATCCCAATCTACTTAATATTGCCCTTCCCAAACTAGACCTTGAACAGCCATGTATGGATCTGGAAGCATTTCTGCTGTCTGTATTTTAGGACAACGGGTGACAGATTTAAACCAAGACAGGGGAGTTTCAGGTTAGATATAAGGAGAAGTTCTTCACTGTGAGGGTGCTGAGGCACTGGCACAGGGTGCCCAGAGAAGTGGTGAATGCTCCGTCCCTGGCAGTGTTCAAGGCCAGGCTGGGCAGAGCCTTGGGTGACATGGTCTAGTGTGAGGCACCCCTGCCCATGGCAGGGGGTTGGAACTGGATGATCTTAAGGTCCTTTCCAACCCAAACCATTCTATGATTGTAGAAGGGAGGGCAACCCCATAGTATCAAACAGTTTTTTGGATGCAGTGGGTTTTTGGATTGATTTGGCTTCAATCTGCCCTTGTGGGTGACAAGTGATTCTCCTTGCTTTGGTAGTTCTTCACTTTCTTTACATTGCTGGGGAATCAAGTTCATGGTATTGGTTCTGACATACCTCTAATAAGGATGCTGAAACTTTCTGCAAACCAATTATAGAGTTGATAGATAGGAATGCAAAGCTATCCTCTAGCATGAGCTGGAGATGGGGCATAAAGAGGATGGGAAAGTATTAAAAACACAGTCTCGTAAGCCCAAAGGCTAACAATATCAAGACAACTTAAAATACAAGGTAGATTTAAAAAATCCATTTGGCTGAAGGGAGGGTGTGTAAAAGAATTGTATAGAAAATGAACAAGCAGGGAGATGGAATTGAACAGATAGCCACCAGTGCACACCTCAAACCACGGATGGGAGGAAAGAGAAGCCAAATCAAATAACACTTGCTTGGGGCTGGAAAGAAACAAGAAAAGGCCTTATCAAAACATCCAGAGAGAGTGAGGCATCTGAGAGTTTCCAAATGAGAAAGTGACGTGGGGGGAGAACAGGAAAGTGGCAGAGATTTTCAAACACTTTTTGTTCCATTTTCTTTGCCCCAGGTCACATAATTAATCCTCCTGCAGGACGCTCTTTCAATACCATTTACTACTTAAGACATGTGCCACCCTCAGCTTCCACTTTCCCTGCCACCAATGGAGAGCATCTTGTGGATTAGCACCTCCTGAGAGTGTGCCCTATTCGAGCCCCAGGGTTGGGTTTTGGGAGCAGCAGTCACAAGGGGAAATGTCAGAAGGATGGAGCTCTGTAGTTTATGCCATTCCTCTGGGATCCAAACAGATTTTAAAGGATCAGCAGGATTTCTAGGTAGATTCTCTTATTTCTTCCATTAGCAGGGGGATGGAGCAGGGGACAAGCACTACATCTCTTGATTAGAAATATAGAGGAAACTCTCCTTAGGAGCATTTTCTTCTGTCCTTGTCACCTCAAGATATACGTATATATCTCTCTATATATTTCCATAGAGGCAGTGAGTGAATTTCTACCTCCCCTTGCTTACCAAGGGTCTTAAGACTATCCTAACTTTCAGTGCCTGACCTCAGTGAGACAGTTCAGGTGAGCCTGGTGGCATTGCCTTACTGAATCAGAGCCTTAGATGATAAAAGTGAGTGCAGGAGATCTGTTATGTTTCTATTTCAGTGAGGCAGCTGAGATAATGCTGCATAATAGAAAGAAATGAGATGAATTCCTAGCTGATAAAACATGCCATCAGAGGGATTAGGTATGGCTTGACGGATGAGAAACAGAAAGAAATTAACGGGTTAAAGTAGAATAAGGCTTTTACAAACAGATCAGAGAAAAAAGCAGCGGGGAGAAAGTAGAGCTATTAATAAATGAGGATGTGAAAGAAATTAATGATGGCTCAAAAATGGCTGAGATTGTGCATTTGGCTCTCCCTCCCCCCAGAGCATCTTGAACAAGGCAAAAAAAAAAGAGAACAGTTTGAAAATGTAAAGGATAAACTGGAAAATAGCTGTTAACGAGTAGGTATGGGAGGCTTGCAGCAAAATGTGTTGTAGGTCAGCTCTTTTAGGCAAGTTACTATACTAGCATGCTTTGGCCTCTCAGGACCTATCCAGCCCTAGTCAGACCCAGCTGGGATCATCAAGCAGTCTCTATAATGGGCTCAAAACAGAGCTGGCAGGTGAGCATGGGAGATGATCCATTTTTGCAGGAATCACAGACCTTAAGAGATTTAAAAGGGGGGAGCAGGCAGGAGCAGCAGCAGAAGGGTTTTGGCTAAAATGGAAAGATTGAGTGATATGACAGACAGTGGAGTTTATCAGCATAGGGACCTATGATATGACCTGCCTTATACACAGGCAAACAACTGCACATGAGTGAGTGCTAGGATACTTCAAGTTGCTAACTTTACTGCAATACTGGTAACTATTTCTGTAAAGGCAAGAACTGAGGAGATACTGGAAGCTTTAAGAAAAGTGGGTGACCTTCAGAAGTGATCCTGTAAGTAACCATCTTTTCAGTCTAATTTCTTTATTCAGCAAAATAACAGAGATGGGGTTTGGAAAATTATGATAAAGCTCATAGATGATGGAGCTGTAAGCAATAGTCATGGCAAGCATACAGAGAAACCTCACGGGCAGACTAATGCAAGTGCTTTTTGTATTGGGAGAGTGTTAAATTTGGAAGACAGGGCAGGTATAACATGCAGGTTGTAGCAAAACATCGGCTATTCTTTATTAGCTCAAGCAAATTTAGAGAGGAATATTGCAAAGTAGACTGAAAACTGTGCTTGAGAGCTTGAAACCAAGGCTCTTCTAAACTGACAGCTCATGCAGCTTCAAGGGAGTTATCCTTTTCCTGGGGCTGGTAGTTTCTTTGGGGAATCTTCCTATCTCTGCCCAAGAGACTAAGGAAAACTTGGAGCTTGGCTCTTTGGAAGATCCGTAGTGCTACCTGACAAACTTCCTCCTCTGTTTCACTCCTGGAAGAGTAGCTCACCAAGGAGGTCACAAAGCCTATCTTCCCTAATACTCCAGTGCTGCTCTTACCCTGCTACTCTAGAGCAAGAACTATGCTCTGAAGACTGATCCCACATGGGGATTTTGCAGGAGCATGAGAGACTTGTGAAAATGTTTTGATTTGCCTTCATAATCTTGACCCCTAAGCAGCAGATGTTCCATGCAGAGCATGGTTGGCTGAGGCCACAATCCTTGCTTGGTTTGCAGAGAGTGCGTCTGACACTCAGGTGGGGTTGGTAGCACTAATGAACACAGTGAACTAAAAAGAGTTATTTCCTTTCTCTCCCTGTCTGGACAGGAATATTTTTCAGTTGAACTTGTCTTTATAAATAATGCACCATTACCCACAAATTCTATCCATCATTGTAATTTGTTTCCTTTCACTTCTGCCCCCACACATGTTCCTCTCTCTGTGGACATTTGTGTTCGCTTCCTCTCTTTCCCCCTTCAGAATCTTCTGTGTAAAAATGAAAAGGAGGAAAAAAAGGGTTTAGCTGAAACCTGCTATTTTGTTTATCTGCAAGATGTCCAGATATGTATCTGTTCTGTCCCAAAGAGACAGAATAAATCTCTGCAGTTACAGTCCAAACCCACTGGAGCTGGGTAAACCCATAAGTCCCTTATCATGAAGGTGGTGCTTGGCAAAAGCCAAAAGTCTCTTGGAGGCCCAAACTCACATAAACACCCCAATGGGTAACTGCAAGAGACTGCTGAAGGAAAGGGCTTGCTGAGGTTGGTTTATCCTCCTCAAGGCTCAGACTGGTCCTGGTGTCTACAGTAGTTCCTGGGTTTCTCTCTGGCCCTCTGCAACAAGAAACAAAAGGCCAGTTAGCTTTTTAATGCATAACAGCTCATTAATAATATGCCTGGAGTTTCATAGCAAACCAGTTTAGGAAGAATAACCTGCATGGCGCTGCTCTGCCATTCAGACGATGTAGGTAGCTAGTCCAACTCTTAAACAAGCATCCCAAAAGACCTCAAGTGCCTGATTAAGGGTCCCAAAATCTCAGCTGCTCATCTGTAGAATTAAAGGAATAATACAAAATACTTGTATTCCTGTCTTTAATGGCCATGGGGTGTTTCTTGGTGCGTGCTTATCCCATGCCTGTCACAACAGGCCTGTGAGCACTGATGAATAATTTACAGAGAAACATCCTAGTAAAAGTAGGTTGGGGTGATGTGAGAGAATTTATGGTGGTTACAGAGTGCTAGATAAAACTTGATCAATGGAAATATAAATACCTTTCAGACAAGCCAGCTCAGTTCTGTCAGGGCAGAGGAAATGAATGCTAAATGTTTACAACTTGCATGGGCAGTCCCTAAAAGAACAAAGGTGCTGCTGCCAGCGCTGTCAGGAATTTGCTCAATTCAGTCTTAGCTGCTCTCCAAAGCCAGAAGGAATTTTTAAGTACCTCAAGGTGTGTTGGTTTAACCCAAAGATAATGCTGCAACCAAGTGAAACCTTTCATGGCTTAGGCTGAAGCGCCGTTGAAAACTTACTCGTGTGGCAAGACCTGTTTGATCATCTTCACAAGGAAATTCTCATCCATCCGGGGAATAGCGGATTACTGAAACTAAGATGTTCTGCAGTGGGGTATGAGCTTTGTAGCTTGCAGCAGAAAGAAGACACAGATATGCTGCCTAGTCAGTACAGCTCAAGGCATTGTAAGTTGTCAGTGTCCCTAACAACTTCTTCACTAGGGAGCTCCTGCTGATCTGGATGCTTCTGGCTTTCCAGCCCAGTTGAGCTGAGATTCTCAAGCTACTCAGCTTCTTTCTAACTTCCTGGGTAGATGGATTGCCCCAGGAGCCAAATGCTTGTGAGAGAAGGTGGGATAGCCTAAGATATTACTGTTTTCTTCAAAATATTGAACCTTTCATGGTTTTTACTCCATTTCATCTTAATTAAGGAAGACCCACAAAAAGTGAAAAGTACAGCTTTCAGTTCTTCTGGGGAGGGGGTTGGGAGGGAAACTGTCTTTTCTGGCTGTTTCTAACCTTGCCCTCTACTCAGTCATTACCTCTTTATTTATTTATGAACTTCTCGTTGTTAGGCACATGTAAAACACTGCCAGGCTAAAACATCTCATTGTCTGCACCAGCGGGAATGTTACACATCTGCTTCATCCTGATGTCAATACTTGTGCCAGGAGCAACTGGACTAGTCAAATACCACTTCCAGCTATGGAAGGCAGGTCATCTTCTTGCAAGGGAACTATTGGTCCCCTTGAAGTGAAGCAAAGAAGGGAGCTAGGGAAGAGCACAGGAAAACAACCCCCTCAATAGCTGCCTTCCTATTGAAACCCCAGTGCAAAATCTCCTCTGCGTGCCTGACTTTTGTTGGGGTTAGGAGTGTATGTGACATCCAACCCTGGGAGGAGTTGCTTAGCAACTGTGTCCTGCCCTCAGGCTGCCTGCAGCCGCCTGTGATGTTTTGCTTTGATGATAGAAATTCTTCCATCTTGTGTTCTGGGGGCTCTCTGTGTGTATCCCGCTGGGTATATGTTGTGTGCATAGATTTTTCTATCAAACTTGTCTGATCTTACCAGCTTAGATGCCAAACTCACCTGCTCCTGCAGTTTGAATTCATCTTTGATAATTAAGGGTAAGGACTCTTTTTTCTAGAACCTGCTTTGCACAAGAAACTTGTACCAGTTGAGTGTAAGTGATTTTCAGGCAAGTTGGATAAACTGGGGTTTTTTTCCCCCCACTTTTTCATGTGTTCTTGGGTTGACCTTCTCAGTAGAGAGCTAAGTGAGATAGTCTACACAAGATGAGGGATTTGCACAGAGTCAGCTCAGAGATAGCTAAAGCAATCTTTCATAAATAGTTTAAATTACTTATGCTAACAGGCTCACACAATGCAGAGTGAGCAAGTTATTGCTGTGACCCTTGTTTCAGTGAACACGTTTTATGTGCTGGCTGGGCTGAGGGCACAGAGCGATGGATGGTTCTGCTCTGGGTGGAAGATACTGCAGTTGCAGATCGCTGGCCCCATAGTGCTGGTAACGCCATGCCTCAAATACTTGCCAGTTGAACTGCTTGTTTCATTACTCCTCTCTGTTGAAGTCTAAATGAGCTGGTTTGGCTTGAAGAGTTAAAATAACAAGTCCCAAAGCTGTCGGAGTGGACTAGGCAATAAGCTCTGGTGGAAGGTAGTTCACAGCAGGATCCCCTTTCCTTGAGTTGCTGCATACAGCAGAAGATGCTGTGTGCAGTCTTAATCTTGTATTGGAGCAGCTGTTGTGTTAATGTTACTCATTGAACCCCAGTGACTTAAGTGCTTTGGAGGATGGTACCATATTCTTCTGGCATAAATCACTTAAGAACTGTCCAAAACGAAATGACTTTGGCCAAGTCTGTGGACAGGCTTAGTTTTGGGGTTTTTTTTAACTATGTCCCTTGTGTGCTACCTCTGCTGACAGGTCTTTGGAGAGGTAGCAAGCAAAGGTGCTGAAGATCAGAGTGGCAAATGGAAACAGACAATTTTAGCTGTGTTATAGGTGACAACTTGTTTGCTTCCTGTGGTGCTTTCTCAAGATGTCACTGCCAGACTCTCCACAGGAAGAATTCTCTCCCTGTTTCTCCTGTCTCTGGGGAACTGTTTGATAGGCACAATGGATTTGCTTGCAAGCACTTTAAATAATTTCCAGAGCTTTATGTCCCAGTGGGGGTCTAATTCCAAGCTGAAGCTGCTCAGTGGTTCAGGTCAGGCTGTCTCCAGGGGTTCACATGATGAACAGGCTCACCCTACAGGGCAGGAGATGTCACAAATGCCTTAAAAGGGTACTGTTGCTATTTGTAAACAGGGGATGCCTCAAGTACCTTAGAGGGTAGCGTTGTTATTTGTAAACACATGTTAAGATAGCTTGCCTACATTAGGTTATTACCATAATCATTACTTTAACTACTACTCTGCAGGTTTGCCTAACAGTTCTCATTTATACAACTTGAGGCCATTTCTGCTTCAAGAAATCAGGAGATAAGAGAAAAAGAGAGTGAGTGGCTTGTCCTGGTGCATCCAATGGGTTTGTGGCAGTACCCAGAGCTACTCTCATCCACAGTCATCAAACCTCTGGGACACACTGCTCTTCTAATGAGACTTTCCTCTAAAGAGATGGAAGTTGCTGAGCTCACAGCACTTTTGAACCATGGGTCTTTTCCTTTCAGTAAGTAAGAGTATGACTGCATGTTTTCTAGTTTTATGTATGGACAGTGTCTGATTTCACTCCAGAATTCCTCTTGTTCCTTCTGCTTTCTGTGGGAAAGGCAATGGTATGGATAAAAAAGCAGTGTGCAAAGAACTTGCATTGCAAGAAACTCAAGAGACTTGGGTGTGTGGTAAGGAGGAAGAGTTAGGAAGCAGCTGTGTGAGAAAGGCATTGTGGAAAGCATTCTGGTTGTTCTAGCACTACTTTAAATCTTTATTTCGCTCATAAAGGGACTGCCATCACAGAGAGAGGCCCATGTCCACTCCTACACACACTATGGAGGAACATTGTGTGGTACACATGCTATTGCAGTGTCTAAGAGCAGACAGTGATGTATAAACAATAACAATAAAAGTCCTCTTCAAAACTAACCAATGCTAACTGGAAACATCACTACTACTAGACCACACAAAATAGACAGTAGTCTTCAGTCTTGGCAAGTTAGTGAAAGGAGGAAAAAGAATGAGTGAAGCATGAAGGATGTGGGAAAA
>NW_009934921.1:160902-192359 GCF_000696875.1 Nestor notabilis
AAAGGGACTGGAATTGCAAGAGAAGGAAAAATGTTACATAAAGTAAGAAAGTTTGTAGGAAGAGGCAAATCCTTTTGTTAAGCTTAATGATAAAGTGGGAGGGGAGGGAAGTGTAGGGGTTTTGGCACAACAGCAAAAAACCTGGTGTGGTGTCTGCTGGACACCACAGGAGAAGGCGGCTAGCACAGCATTTTGACTTCCTAAACTCTGGGCCCTGTTCAGACTCTTCAGGCTTCTCTAATTTTGATTCCCATCAGTGACTGTTTAGCTACTAAGCAGGAGAAAAATAACTGTTATAGCTGAACCCAGGACAGGCTTAGAACAGGATGTATTCCCATTAGCCATGTTATGCATGGGGAAACATCTCTGGTGCTGTGGGCAACCCCTAGCTGTCAGAAACTGCTCTGTGCAGATCCATGGTGGTGAAAAGGCTAGAATATACCCAGCTGTAGGGGAGGAGTGGAGGTAGGTCAGTGGCTGGAGAGACTTAGGCCATTACAATTCATTGATTTCATACTGAAACCTCTTGTGGGATAGGGTCTCCGAACACCAGCAACCCTACTCCTTATGTCCTCACTTCTCAGCTTTAAATATTTCCAGGCTGTAGAGATGAAGCTATTAAGTTTGTCAAGATGGTATAATCACACTGGGGACTTGAAAGCAAAGGGACCTGAAAGCTATGCAGCAGACATGGGAAAAGTCTGGCATAAGCATGAGTAAGTATCTAGAGCAGGGAGCTCGTTTTTATTCCTTGCAGCAGGCTCCATGTTAACCACAGCTACTCAGCTGTCTGAATGTGTATGTAAAGCAGTATTACAAATCTGTAGTGCTACATGTGCATTTTTATTCCTATTACACTATATACATATTTTATTATGTTTATCATTAATATTCAGCGCGGGGCATTAGCAGAAGTCAGAAGCAGTCAGTTCTGCTATGGTTCCTCCAATGAGCTCTCAAAAAGAGTTTTCAAAAGCTGAGACCTCTTCATTTCTGCTTTACCTCATGTGAGTTCCCTCTAATGCTCGTGAGAATGTGCTGCATTGCCTCATCCCTCCCCATCCCATTAGCTTTAGATACAGTCAGGAGCAAATGCACAACCTTTTTGGCATAAACCCAGACTTTGCCTAGCTGGATGAGAAGTGACTAGGATTATAATTAGTGTTGGTTTGGGTCTTTTGGTTGCAAAACTGGAAGTTGGTCCCTCAGCCTTTTCCTTTTAATAATAATTAATTATTAATCACCTCAAGAGAGGAGAGAAAGGAGAATTACTGGTTCTGTGAGGAATAGACATGATGGGAAGAGGTAGAAAATAGTCTGATAAGATATTGAGACTCCGGAGTCTGATTTGAGGCAATACTTAACTCATTAATTATTGCATTTTAAGCAGGCTCTGAAGCCCATTGGAGAAAGTATTTCTCCCCCTCCTTTGCCTGCCATGTGCAAGCACATGTTGGAGATCTCTATTTGTTCCCCTTTCCAACCTCAGCTTCACCCTGAGGCAGCGGCAAGCTACAAAGGCGTTCTGGTTAATGAGACAAGCAAAAAGTCCTCAGTGTCCCACAGTGCTTCAGAGAAGTCTGCATCATCCTGCAGGTCACCACAGCAGAACTCTGCTGTGGTTGAGACAGCAAAGCTCCCCCAGGGTTTTGATTCTTCCTTGCCAAAGGAAGGGATAAGCACTGCGACAGGGTCTAGGTAAATGGGATCCCTTTGAAGAAAAAGATTTTTAAACACAAAACTAAACCAAACCACACACAAAAGAAAATCCCACCAAGAGAAAAACCAAACCACAACCACTCCCACCAAAACAATCCCCCCCAACAAAACACAGTGAGTTTAAGGAGCCTGCAAAGTTAAAGGAAGACGTCGAAGTCTCTCTGAAAGTTCATACTTACTTGAGGTAGCTGTGTTTGGTGCTCATATGAGATAGGTCTTGCTCAGAGAAAATCAGTTTCTTGTAATGATCGCACTGGTGCTTCAGTAACAGGCTGCCCATTTCCTTTATAAGTTTCTTAAAAGATGAAACTCTGCCTTCTCCCCCCCTTCTTTCAGTGACCTCCCCATCGTTCTCAGTGCTATTGATCAGGGCTGTCTTCCTGAGGTGTTCTCTCTCCTTTACCTCCTGGTGTGAATTGTGTCTCACCAGCTACTGCTCTTTCGCTACTGTTAGAGCCCTCTTTCCTCTTCTCTCTGCCTTTCAAACAAGTCCCATCATTAGCACTGCTCCCCTTTCCCCTGCCAGTGCTAGCTGGAAGGCTGGTGTTGTCACTCCTGTGCGAACCACACTCAACTCTCATCTCCTTCAGCTTACCTTTTCATCTCTCTTGTTTGTCTGCCTGGACTCTACCCAACCTCAGCTCCACTGTAACTTCCCACCTCTGCAGGCTTCATGCAAAGAGCTCTCTGTGCTTGGGTGAAATACTCTTCCTTGTGTGGAGGCAGCGTTGGTACTCATCACAAAAGCCAAGACACTGATGTTATGCTTCTTGGGCGGATGACTTGTTTCTCCATGTCTCTGTTTTTCAAGGTGTAAAATAAAGGTGGGATCTGCCTTTTTAAAACTTTGAGATCTGCGAGCGAAAACTGGCAGATAAGTGTGAGGGGCAATTGCCAATATGCTGCTTCTAGTACTACCTTTTACGAAGATCTCACATTTACATTAGTCACAATTTCTTTATCGATACCTTCTGTCAGGTTCATGCTCCAGCATCTGTGGCACAAACACACACACAAGCAGCTTTTGCCACATCCACTGCTTTGTTAAAATCAATCATCATTGACTCATTCCACTCTGACCTATTCACAATTATCCCATATGTTATTCTTCCCAAAGCCATGCTGGGCACAGCACCAGTGGTCAGGAATACTGCAGTTTGAGGGGGCAGTTGATTAGTGTTGGGGAGAGGTAATTCCCCAGTGAGATGCCCAGGTCTGAGCTGCTGGTCTGATTTTCCTGAGCTCTCTGCAAATACCTGTGGCATGTGTGTGACTATATTTGGTTTCAATCAGTGCCCCTCTCCTTCACTGCTACTTCCTTCCCTTTCCCCCTCACTGTCCTACTCGACCGCAGGCACTTTCTGATTGCTCCCTCACTCTCCACTCCCTACTACCACTGCTTCCCAGCTCTGTCGTTGCCCTTTCTGTTTCCTCTCTGGACCATTCCCACCTCGCTTCTCTCACCTCTCTACCAGAAATCTAAAGCCCTTTGAAAGAAACCTAAAGCACATCTATGTGCTGTACGTACACCACCATAGCTGGCTGTGTAGACCTTTGCCTGTTTTACTCTCCCCTGTAATGAGATGCAGGAAGCTCTGTAAAGAATGCTACAGGGAATAGTTCCGTGTAGTTTTCCGTTACGCGAACTTGCTGCGCCAAGAGAGCCGTTTGGGTGCTTTATTATCATCTTCCCTTCGCCACTTGATGGTGCTCTTGGACACAGCAATTCTTCACTGTGCTGCAAGGAGGGCCAGTGCAGCCAGCGTCTCCACAACCGGCCACTAGCTCTCTGGGGCTTGAATATCCCGGAGCTAGTCCTAATCCAAAACTAAATCCAAACCAACCGCTAAACAAGGTGCTATTTTTTTTCCCCCCACATAGGAAGCAGCATCCCAAATTCTCATCTGTGAAGGTAAAAGCCTGCTTTCTTCTTTTTCTATTCCCTTTTCTCTTGACTAGCTCATTTTCTTCCTATTTGGTCAAACTCTTTTCTTCCATTTCCTACTTTCTTTTTTTGTCTTGCCTTTCAGGTTCTGTTTCCTTCATGTTGCTTTCACCTCTCCTCTTCCCCTAATGCCTCTCCTACATCTCCTAGTGGTATCTTCCTCCTTCTATTAGCTTTCCTCTGCTTTCCCTTCCTCCTCCTTTCTCCTGTAGTCCTGTCTCCACAGTTCACAATCTTAGGTGGAGAATCAAGCCCCAGTAGGTCATAACAGAGCCTCAGTATAATTTTCTTCCTCTTGCCTCTAGAATTCTCAGACCTTGCCTCTCTCTGCTTCTGCTGCACTCTCAGTCACCTTGCACTGAAGGAACCTAAAGCAACGCCAAACTCATCCTCTTTTCTGCATCCTTCTTCCTGACTTTCTAGTCGTGTTGTTTGGAGGAAAAGCATGCCCTGCGAGTTAACAGAGGAGGCTCAGTACAGAGCACTTCAGAGAAATTCTTTGGGCATCTGCCAGAGACATGGAGAGGAACATTTGAACTGCAGTGAAAAAATTATCCTAAGAAGTTACAAGTCAGTTCAGCTGCAGAGTTCATGTTATTGGCTATGTGCTTTCAAAAGCAGAGTACCCTGTGGCTTTGGACACTGCTGTTAGGGTTGAGGATCACCAAATCCATTGTAGCTTGAGTTGAATTTCATTTTTTTTCACCCTACATTAATAGTTAAACTCTTCTATGAAATTTTTCTTTCTATGAAATAATAGCAGGCTGCTGTCCAAGCCAGAGGCCATACAAGCACTTTACCCACTCAGGAAAGACAACTTCAATAGGCACCGAAAAAGAAGAGAGGGTGCGTATGCATGTGAAAGAGAGAGACTTCAACACAAGTATGGAGAAAGAAGGGAGTTGAAGCACAGCGTGTTTTCAGCAGCTGATAGCCTGACCCAGAGGAAGAGCTTAGGGAGTTTGATGCTGTAAGCAAAGAAACTGTCTCTGGCTCATTTGATTTAGCCTGCATGGAAGAAAATATGACTTTGTCTTCTTTGCAAATAAACAAGCTGTCATAAAATTAAGACTTCTTTCCAGATCCTGATTCCCCTGGAATAATTGACAAACCCCTGAATTTTGGTTAGCGGGATGGGGGGCTGGAAGGAAAATAACGCTATTAATTTTTTAACAAAGAATCAGAGCTCCAGACAATGTATTTTATCTGTGAATCTCAAAACAGGATTGTTTTCCCCATTTTATGGAGATGAATATTGAGGGCGCCCACCGAGGTGAGTGTTTTGACAAGGCACTTCTCATAACTCACAGAAATGGAATTCTTAACTCCCTATCCCTGCCTACAGCTGCATACCATGTTACCTAATGCACTGTTAGCTATCCAAGACCACAGAGAGAAGGGTTATCTGCTGGTTAAAGATGAGGACTCTCAGCTCTCACTCTGAGTGGTTTCATTGACACCACTGTGCAATCTTGAACAAGTTCTTTGGATTCTATTGTCATTTGTAGTGATGTAAATGGGGAGTTCTGCCTTAAGGTGTGAGCCCCTGGGTCAGCTCCCAAGTACTTATCTGAAAGAACCCCAGCACCATGCCTAGAATTCACAAAATTCTCCTGTGAGACAAGCCCTGTGCTCTACAACACTATGAAGGCAATGGAGCTGGTGGGCTAGACTTGCCATGTACACAAGGCAACATTACAGTTCTCTACTCTGGTCCCTTGCAATCAAAGCTAGTTTATTTTCTGTAGTAGAAGTTTCCAATCCATGATGTTCCCATAACTCTGAAACACAAGAGACAGCCCTTTAACTGGGATATGGTGTCATGACTGAACCCATGTGAATGAGATCAGAATCAGTCTCTCAGCACTTATGAAATTACTACAATAATATTGACTTAGTGGGGCATTGTGACAATTAGTGAAGGACTGTAATATATTTTGAAACCTGCAGATGACAGTGGGAGAACATAATGATAATTTTCCTCCTCTAGTTCTTCTGTATATGGATCTCAAAGTACCCCATTAGCATTATTAAACTCCAGAGTTCTGTGTGACAGCATTAAGTAATTCAATGAATCCATGGTCATAGGAGTAATTCTTGGTTGTCTCTACACTGTACATCATGGTGACTTCTATCTTTGTTGCAGCACCAGTGATATAACTCAGGTCCTCTTGTTCCAAATGAGCAGGCACATTCCACTTATAAAAGCCCCATAGAATCCCCATGAATTATAAGTGTGGGGACTACACATCTCATACTGAGCCTAACTGATAGGTGGGATACAACCTAATTTGCAGCCAGAATGTCTCAGCAGTCTCCAGTGTCCACTGGCATCATTGCCCATGCAGCTTTGCAAAGGAACTGGACTTGCCTTGCTTCAGAAGCAGCATGTGTGGGAGAGAGAATACACGTCTTATTCCCTGGAACTGGGTCAAGGTTGTTTTGAGTTTGGCTTCTCTTAAGGAAGCAAAGCAAAAACAGAGGTATCTTTCAAACACGACCTTTTGGGTTGTGTTTGCTATTAGTAAGTTACGAAACATTTCTGCAGTTACCTCAGGAGTCCTGAATTCCCTTCTGCTTCTCTTCTGCAGCAAAATAGACTCCTGGTTTCCGTCCTCTGAATCATACTTATGTTAAATGCTCTAGTTAGACTCTGTATCCTTAATGTCCTACTTGGCAACCTACCTCAGTCAGAGATGACTCCTACCCTAACCCCCTGCTTCCCATCAGTTTAGATCCAGATCTCTTTTACTAGAGCTGCCCGACCTCTACACTAGGGTTATCTTCAAAAGGCCACGGTCAAATCGTATCAACCCCCACACTATGAGCACCGTGTAGGCTCTACTGTTTGCTCTTGCCAGACTAAATGTATTTATATCTCTCACATGCTATGAGGAGAACAATGGGATGAAGATAAATTGTGGGGATGTTCCTTTCGCTCTGTTTTCCCCATGAACAGACACACCTACATGTTCCAGTGCCATCAGGAAAAAACTCTGAACTGGCTGGATCTGAGCTAGCAGCCATTGTTTCTGTGTGCCTCAGCAGGCAAGGGGAATATGTGGACTTCAATATGTCCTACCAAGGTTTACAATGCTGATACTTGAATAACCACATCAGAGCATTAAGCAGAAGACCTTGTGTGGGTGACAGAAGCAATTCTCTGTTCTCAGGGCTGCTCCTCAATATTCTCTGGAGAATCACAGAAACGTTTAGTTTTGCATCTGTTGCACTCCTGCCAGTCACAACTGCTCAGAATAATATGCCTGCGTATGTAGAGACACACATGCATCACATGTGTGATAAGAAAGCAGTTCTTTAGAGGTGCACAGTGAACACCAGCTTCCAGCATGACTGAAGTTTCCACTATGAGCCTCAGAAATATATTTTCTTGATTTCAGGGAGAGTCATATACTCCTTCAGCACAGCAGTTGCAGTGTGCAGCACTAGAGTAATAGGAGGAAGAAGGAATCTTCTGTTGTTTTGCTGTATACCTTTGCAAATGGTAGGCTAGGAATGGCGCTGTTTGAACTATGAGGTCTCATCTGGGCCCGTGAGATTTACCTATACATCCTCAGAACTGCTTTGGATGAGCAGGCAGTGTTGCTGCTTGTCTTGCTGTGATCACTGCTTGGCTCAGCACGTCTTGCATCTCCCTGGGCTCAGGGAGATGCTCCCTGGCAACTCAGGACTTAGGGGGGGCTGCAACTGAAGAGACAAGCAGAAACAAAGCAGTGCAAAATGAGCAGGGACACCTAAAACATCAAGAGAGCCCATATCTAATCCCAGCTCTTCCACTAGTGGACTGTGTGGGCCCAAGCAAATCACTTCCTTTCGCTGTGCCTTAGTTTCCCTGTTAATTAAATGGAGATAATAATACACCTCCCACAGGATCAACGTGGCGAGACATCAGTCAATATCTTTAAAGTGCAGGGATATCCATAGATAAAAGGTGCTGTGGAAAAGCACTGTTAAAAGTCCACAGCAAAACCCCACAAACCCTCCTGAACTGAGCCCTCTTGTCAACATGGATATTTTCACTGCCCCTTTGAAGATGAAACTCTGCCGCTTACACTACTTTGCTCCAATTCAGTAGGTTTTAAGAGGCCACAGGGGGACCTGTTAGAGTTAGAATGGATTGAAATCGTCTTTGAGCCTCTAGAATAATGAGTATTTCCATTTCTTTACATTTTTGGATCCAGATGAGATGCCGTTCAGTTGCTGTCATTCTGCCAGCATACACCTTTCCCTTGGATTGAAACCTGCACTCCTAGGGTCAGGCATTTGCAAGCAGATGAATGTGTGGTTTTGGAAGTACATTAAGCAAAAGAAACTTAGGGAGGAAATTTTAACTACTTTTAAACTCTAAGCTACATCTTGTTCTCCCCATTATAAACCATTTTGATTCTGCATTACACAGATGCTGGCTATTCCTATTATCTGAATCAAGGTGATGATCTTCTTAGTGGCTGGCCACATTTCATGCTTATTATTATTTCATATCTCAGCAGTGCCAAAAGGAGAGGAGAGAACATTAAGATGCTTGACTAAGGCCTGATTCCCAGGCCTGGCACAGGCTTTCTGTGTGAACTTTGGCATGCTGCTATGTGGCCTGTCTTTCTGCTTCATTTTCCTCATCTCTGAAATGACACTTCCCTCCTTTATGGGGTCAGTGCGTTCGCTGGTGCAGGCTGGGTCTTACAAATGCTATACAAAGGGAAGGGCTCTGATTCATTCCCAGCTGTGTTAGGCGCTGTACAGATATCCACAGGGCTGTGTCCCTGCCTTGCAGGGCTTGCAGGTGGAGGTGATTGTCACATACCAAAGGTACGTGAAGAACAGGGGTAAGATGCCATTCCTTTGTACCACGCGAGGCGAGACTTTTAAGTTAAAAGACCAGGAAGTGTTATGATAAGAAGGAGAATGAAGCACTGGAAAAGACTGCCTGGAGGCACCATGGGATGTCCCTCTCCACACAGCTTGAAGGACAATTTCTATCTGAACTGCCACAGTTGTAAGGGATTCTGATGCTGGATGGGGGGAAAGACTAGATATCTTCTTGAGTGCCTTTCAGCTGTATTTGTGATGCCTGATGACCATGGGGGGCTCCCTCTAGAAGCAGAACTAATAAGACAATGTTTTTTCAATCACCTTTTTCATCTGTGGAATATTAAAATGTTTTAGGGGGAAGCGTGAGATCCTTTAGGAACCACATGTTTGGCAGAATGCCTGGTAGCGTAAGTAAGCCTCTGAATAAAGGTGACCTGTGGTAGGCCTTTGGAAACAGCCTGTGTCTCTCCTCCATCTGCTGTGCTGTTACCTGATCTAAGCTGGCCCTACTTTGAGCAGCGTGTTGGACCAAATGACCTGCAGTGGTCCCTTTCATACCAAGTTATTTTGTGAGCCTATGATTCACTTTGCTGCTGGGAAGTCTGAGCGGTGATGCAGACTCAGCCCTACCTCTTATATTCACACAGAGAAACGAATTAAGGAGGTTATGTCTATGCTACAGAGTGGTAGAAAGGCTGGTTGGAAGGGACCTCAGGAGATCAAGTAATCCAGCTTCCCTGGGACTATCACTAACACTAGATCAGGTCAGTCCCGCCTTTACCAAGCTGAGTCCAAAACCAGAGATCCCATGACCTGATCTGTTCTGCAGCTTGGTTGCTGGAAGAAGGCTTGCCAAAAGTCCCTGAGCATGCTCTCTTTCTGAGGTTTAACATGAATAAAGTCCACTGCCTTCTCTTAATCAAAAGCCGTCCTTCTTGCATCTTCTCCCTGACTTCCCACTTCAAATCTAAGATTAGCCTTCATAATTCACGCTGAAGGGAATTATTGCCTTCTGCTCATAGTAGGAGAAGCCCATATAAAACATCTGGGCTCTTGGTCCACTTGAGCTTGGAAAAATCTGGCAGTTCAAGGCCAGGTTAGACAGAGCCTTGGGTATCATAGTCTAGTGAGAGGTGTCCCTGCCCATGACAAGGGGTTGGAACTGGATGATTTTAAGGTCCTTTCCAACCCATTCTGTGATTCTATGAAAACAACAACAAAAAAAAAAATGTGTGCTGCAGTCATCTGTGATGGTCTTGATTTTTTTCCTACTTGTCCCAGTGTCCAGTTTCTGTATGACAAAGTCAGTGCCTGTTACCCCTGTAGAATGCAGACACTGACATTTTCTTCCAGCCAAGTCTTCCCACTGCAGTCTCATGGAACATGCCCTCATTGGCAGCAGGTTATAGGCTTCCACCTGCAAGCCGAGGGCTTATGGCAGATGGGTCTGAACTGCAAAGTTTGGTTTTGGATTCAGTTCTGGAACTGAGCGCTTTGAGCTGGAGTCAAAAGCAGGGTGGTTTTTATTGGATTTTTCCTTTTCTCTTCTGCTACGCTTTCTGAAAAAATGAACCTGGGCTAATTTAGAGCCGAGCTCCCCATTGGCCAGATCTCTGAGTGGAATTTTGCAGGAAGCAACATAAATCTGGGGAAAAATCATTTCCAAACCAAATCAAAGTTGGATGTAACTGAGTAGCTCCCAGGTGAAGTTACTGAGAGCCTGGAGGAGATTCAGTGCAGACATACATGAACAGGTGAAATACTAAGCTTGCCTTCATCACGTAGTTATCTAGAGTCTGTGCCTGAGATTACGAGGGGCTAAGAAACCTCACTGTATTGGAAATTCAAGACTTGCACGCATCTTTACACTGTGAAATATGAGGTTTGTACAGCTCCTTTCCATTCCTTCCAGTATCTGAGCGTGTTGCCCTTTTCCTTGTTTCCTCTTTTTGCAAGGCAAAGGAGAAAACAACACAGGCCAATTGTGCAAAATCTATTTCAAGTCAGTGCTTTGCTAAGTGCCCGGAGCTTGTCTCTTTTCCTTTAAGTAATTTATAAATAAAAATAAATTCACACTCTAATATTTGCTTGTGCTTGGATTCTATTGGTGGGGATGTGTGAAAATTGCCTGATGGTTGTGATCACCAGCAAAAGCAAAGTTACAGGGAGTAATTACGGATAGTATTATAGAACAGGAGAATAATTTGATCTACAAATTCGATCTAATGCTCTTGTGCAGGGACATATTTCTCTGGGAGAAGAGTTTGTAAAATAAGAGGGAAAAAATAGTATGGTTGTGAGCAGGGGAAAAGCAATTATTCTCTCATAATATGGGAACACAGCGTGCCTGGCTCAGGAGAGGTATGAAATACAGGAGAAAGAAGGGGCTGCAAGGAGCCTTTATGCATCCCAGCAGGGTTACCCAGGAAGGCTATTCAAGATGTGCAGGGAAGACACATCTCCTGAGCCCATGGGGCAAAAGAGATGTGAGAGGAAGGACATAGAGCATGGAGTAGGAGGAAGGTGTGTTGAAAATAGTGAACATGAAGGAGGTCTAGGATGCATCAGGCCTGCTTGAGTTCTCTGCCCTGTCCTCAGTACAGATCAGTGGGAGCAAGAAGTCACCAGGGATGTAAGGCAGGGGCGTTTGGCTTTCTGCATTCCTCAAGGTTCCTTGCAGGTCCTTGAGATAAATGCAGAGGAGCAGAATTTCCTAGCTTTGGTCTTCTAAGCATTTCTGTGGGATGCAGAAATGCTGCCTCTGATGAAATTTAGGGCGTCTAGTGCCCTCTTGAGATTCACCAAGGACCTCATGCTTTTCCCCACATGCTGGCTGCCATTTCCTCCCTTTTCTGTGTGTAACCCCGTAGTGACAGTGAGGCTGGTCTATGGAGAAAGCATCTCCCATCATCTGCCCTTGTCTCAGTTTCACACCTCACGCTTAAAAGCAGTGATCTTGTGCTGGCTCTTGTCCCATGAAAATAGATCTGTACAAAGGATGGCAAAATGTATAGTGTGAATGGTTGTTATAGTAAATACATACTACTCTCCCGTCTGACCTCTATCACTGTGGTCTCCGAGGGAAGCAGCTGTCCTGATGCACATCTCTGTGCTTTAGGCACCTAGAGAAATGCCCGTTCCCCACAGCTCTCTATCAAGCTAATGGCAATACACAGCTCTGCTCACAGCTAACAAGATTTATACACAGGCTAATGACTACAGGTTTTCACTTTAATCAACACACAAATCGACCTTTTATTATTATGGGGGGGGGTTAACTCCAATTTAATTTATAATTGAATTATGCTCCAGGCTGTAATTGTTGATATAATCCACATCTTGAATTCCATGTTTGCACTGTGCTACACCCTAACCTTTCGGTGAGGGACCCAAGTAGAGCAGTGAGTAAGTCAGTGCACGGTGCTGGGTTCACCTCTTGCTCTGAGAACCAGAGAAACTCATCTGTTGGCCTCAGGCTGATCTGTGCCTTTTCTACAGGCTTTTTTCTCCATGCCCCATGCTAGAAATTGGATGCTAGGAAGGGAAAAGATCACAGAATCATTTAGGTTGGAAAAAGACCTTTAAGATCATGAGTTTTCGGTAATCTAATTTGGTAGCTGAACACGCTAACCATCTTCTCCCTCCTGCCTGAATTTTGTTCCCGTCATTATGTGTCACCATCCTGGCAGCTGAGCTTTGGCAGGAGATTGTGTGAGCTCTCCTGACCCTGTTCAATGCAAAAGAAGTTAGCTAAGCTGAAAATACGTTTCAGCATAGAGGGCAATAATGCAGAAATAGGCGGACTCGTAAGACTTTGCCCATGCCCTGAAGTTCAGATTGCTCAGAGGCCTGTGGATGTCTACCACCTCCTGAAGTCCATGGAAGTTGGACTTTAGTTACAACTAATGGAATCTCAAAGGCATTGCTCCCTTTAGCGTATGTAAGGGCAGTGATGTTTCTGAATACACTGTTTTGTCGAGGCACCTCGGTGTTAGCTGTAAGTAGCTAAAGTGTTGGAATATCATTTTTCTGTATGATGCATTGAATGATACTTGAGCATCACATTAGTGAAAATGTGTTAAGTAATGAGGCTTTCAGAATATTTTTTACTGGTGGAGACATAGTTGAGGCCAGCTCTCAATGTGTCAGTGATTTAGCATTCTTAGCAAGAAATGCAGAGCTGGTGCAGGCAGCCCTGGGCTGCGAGAGCTGGGGGACTGCAAGGCAGGGGCAATTGTGGGCAACCCAGCTCTTGTGTAACCTCATGGAGTTCAACAAGGACAAGTGCAAAGTCCTGCACCTGGCCTCAGGGCAATCCCAAGAACAAATACAGGCTAAGCAGAGAATGGATTGACAACAGCCCTTAGAAGTACTTGGGGGTGCTGGTTGATGAGAAGCTCAACATGAGGCGGCAGTGTGTGCTTGCAGCTCAGAAACCAGCTGTATCCTGAGCTGCATTAAAAGGAGTGTGACCAGCAGGTTGAGGAGAGGGGATTCTGCCCCTCTACTGTGCTCTAATGAAACCCCGCATGCAGTACTGTGATCAGCCCTGGAGCAACAACACAGGAAGGACAAGTTGTGGTTGCCCCATCCCTGGCAGTGCTCAAGACCAGGTTAGATGGGGCTTGGAGCAACCTGGTCTAGTGGAGGGTGTCCCTTCCCATGTCAGGGGGGTTGGAATTAGATGAGCTTTAAGGTCCCTTCTAACTCTAACCATTCTATGATTCTGCGAAATATGGATGTCTTGAACGTTCAGGCTTCCCAAAGGGCAGTTCCTTTCCAGTTTTGAACCATGAATAAATTTTACCCACGTGTTGTCGAAAGCCTTAATGTACCATTCTTGGGAGAACCTCAAATTTCTTACTGTACTCAAAGCCATCCTTTCTCATCAGTGGGACAGTGGGCAGGGGCTGCCTGACAGCACTGTGATTGCCACATGACTCCCTGCTGAGTGTACCTTGGTGTAATTGTCTAACAGATTGTGATAGAAATCAGTTGAGGAGTATTTATAGTGTATTTCTGTTCTTTAGGTAAAACCAGCAAATGTGAGTACTCTTTAACTGTCTTAGTCTGTAAAATCATACAAAGGAAAATATAAAGCGGAATCAAAGAGAATGACAGACTCCCTGGGAAGTCTCCTAGCCAGGAGATCACTTCCCTTGCTCCCTGCAAATGATTGCTTTATGGGGTACATTGAAGTCTGATCAAGAGCTCTTGGCTGATACAAACTGATGCTGGCTACAAATGCTGTATGAATGTCTGACAAAAGAAGTGAACAGAAACTGCCCTGAGTATAGCCCCTGGCTGTATATATGTGATGTTGGCTGCTCGATCCTTCTGGGGTACCAGCGCAGATACAAAGACCTGTCTTCACTGAGCTGGCTGGTCAGCTGCTCTGGGGGGGCTGAAATGCATTCTGCATCCTGATGCAGGGTTAGGAGGGGTGGTTTTGGCAGTGCACATCTCCTGGTGGCATATCCCCATTCCCCAAAATAGGACAAATTCCACTCTCTTCAAGGTCCCACAACTTGTTTCAAGACTCAGACCATGAGGACCAATGGGCCTGGAAAAAACTCCTATCATAAGAAAACATGAAGAATTATTCCAACTGAGAGTAGTCCCAGCCTTGGGACCTGTCTGGACTTCCCTGGGGGTGCCTCTAGGGGAGTAGTTAGTGGTGGATTTTTGCCTCACTGGTTACTTCAAAAAAATACTCCTAGTGCACATTAATGCAGAGTATTTATTCCACTCTCAAACCTGCCTCACCTAAAGGCACTTGTGTTTTCTGGCAGGGTATCCATTAGGGAACGAATGAAGGGTAGTTAGTGTGTTATAAAAAATCACACCCTTGCTTATTGCACACTAACTTCACTTTATACGCAGAATATTCCAGAATGAAGAGTGTTTTCACTTTAATCAATGCACAAACTGCCATTTTATTATTATGGTTTATTTTTTCCTGATGTAATTTATGATTGAATTATGCTCCAGACTGGAGCATAAAAAATACTTTTATTCCAGTATAACTACTCCCCTTTGGAAGCAGAGTCATTATAATGGAATAAAGTCCATTTTATTCTAGAACAATGTAGTGTTCTCTACCGCCAGCAAAGGCCTGAATGTTGTAATTTATAAAGAGGGAAAAGTAAGGGTGAGAACAGGGGGAAAATTAAAGCAAGGATAGTTAACTGATAAAGGTCTTGAGAATACCATGCACGTGAGGATGGAATATAGCCCATAGTGAGGAACACTAAGCATCCACAAACCAAATAAAAAGAATAAAAATGCCTCCTGCCTTCCCCTCATACATCTTACGACGTGGTAGAAGGGGTTGCAGGGAAAGGATTGATGTCTCTTGCTGGGAAGTGAATTATTCAAACTCCTGGCTGCAGGGAGCTCCTACAGTTATGAATCCTGGTCGTCTTTGTGGTGTTGCCAAGGCAAAGGTAGCCTCTGATTCTCCACAGGAAAAGGGCACCCTTGGGGCCGTGTTACCCTTCGATGCCAAAGACCAGGTCTTTGTCCTCCAGGTCTCTATGCCAACTCCAGCTGCCTGCAGCACAGGCACCCTGAGGCTAAAGGACCAGCTCTGCTGCTGCTTGGGGCTGAGCGGTACACAGGAGTATGGGGAATGTATATGTCATGCATCGATGTGCAAGGGTTCTCCTGGACAGTCACAGATTCTGTGCTCCTCTCTGTAGGATCTGCTTTGGTCAATGTGTTTAGTATTTATAATGGCAACACAAAATTCCTCCTCCAGGGCTACCAATATGCAACCAGGTCCAAGTGTCCGGCTGAAGTCACTAGCAAACCCCAGCTTTAACTGGACCTAACCACACGCTTTTTACCCCTTAAAGCAGTGAAGGGTTACTTTAACCAGAGGGCAGTTACAGTTAGCTAAATTCAGCTATGAAAGGAAACGTCATCACCTTCAATGTGCATGTTTGTTAGTAATAGGCCAAACTGTCACATCAGTCACACCATTGCTTTTGCACTTCTTGGATAAGGACCTGGTGAGCTTTTAGGATGCAGTGATAGGAGAGAGGTGGATTTATCTCTCCTGTCAATAATTCCCCATGTGGCAATCAATTTGATCTTGCTGAGGTCCAGGACCTGTCTTCCAGAGATTTCACGCTGTGATGAAAAGGACAGAGAACGCTTTTTCTCCCTTATACTGTGAGGGATGGTGTCCTTATGTCACACCCCTTACCCGTACCCACTCCGTGATCAGAGTGCATGAGATCACACTGATCCCAGGCACACGGCTCTGCTGTGCTTCTTGCCTTGCTTGGAGAGAAGATAGAGGGCCACTGAATGGGAAAATATGAGAGGAAACACAGCCTGCCTTTTTGCTATCCCATTTTGAAGCAGAGCTGGCCCTGGGGTGGGCTGGGATAGGATTGTGCAGAGGACTAATATCATGGTGCTGTACCATAAAAGTACGTGACACTTCTGGTAAACTCTGGTGAATGGTTCAAGTGGATTTGCTGGTGTGGTGTGAGCATTTCCCCTGCCACTGCTGCATACACAGCTTGAAGAACAGCCCAGTCAGGCTGCAGTGCCAAGACATCCCATGTCACAGCACCAGAGCAGGCTGTCCTCAAGCTGACTATTTGGCTCCCTCGCTGACCCCACACATCTTCCAGAGGTGTGGAAAAGCCTGTCAAGATCATGCATATCCTGTCCTGGTGTTGCCACTAACACTGACACTAAGACAGCAAGATCATCTGACAACAACCTGACTCGTTTCAGCTCAGCTTTTATTTCCAGGCGCAGGCATCCTGCACAGGCAGCATATGTGCAGAGTGATAAGGGCCTTTAGAGGAGCCCCAGAGAGATATGGACTGGTGTTCACTCCACGGTGGCTGTATAACTAGAGGTGGGCACGAGGGTGGCAAAGGGAATTTATGTGATATGTCAGCTAGATACAATATCCTTCAAAATATATTGTCTGTTTCCTGAGCAGGGGTTAGTGTGAGTCATAAAACTCTTGGCTACACATAAGGAAAATAAGTATTAAAAGATTTAGGTATAAATTTTTGGCTGGATCAAATAAATCTGGCTGCTTCTGATAGGTAGGCTCTGTCGTGTTTGGGGAAGAAGAGTCTGTGGGATGAGGCCTTAACAGACCTTTCTTTGCCGTGACTCCAGCAGTGACCTGCTCCTCAGCCTGGGGAAGGTGGAGCATCCCAGAGGTGGCAGCACCTGGCAGAGCTGTTTATGAGCTGCCTGTAGATCCTTCATATGACCTTGCAGGATGGGTAGACAGTGCCATTCTTGGATGAAGTCTCCTTCCCGGGAATGTGTGGCAGCTTTGGAAAGCCAGCAAAGCTCCTGCCTGGCTGCAGGCACTGCTTCAGCTACTTGAGTCCAAGTGGGGAAGGCTCTGCCAGTTTTGCCTGCTTTTGAACACTCCTCTTTGGCTATTGTTGCTCTTATTTTCTTTACACATCTATTAGCTTTACCCAGGCCCATTAAATGGCTATTAGGCTGCCCATTAGCAGATGCTGTTGACGGTTTCACACAGAGGGCTCAGCGTGGGCTCCTTCTTTGTAAAAGGCAAGGGGAAAGAGGTGAGTTAGGGAGCCTGAACCAGGGCCACAGTGTGAAAGGAAAGGGATAAGGAGAAAAGCCACTTCCACTACCAATTGCCCTTCACATGAGAGGGAGAGGGCTCTTGGAAGGTATGTATGCAGGGTAAGGTAATTGGAAATAAGGCTGAACTAAACCCAGGATAAATCCTGGATCGGGACCGGTTACTCACAAAGCCCCTCACACAACAGCTGCCATCAGGTTCTCTGCCTCACTTTGACAATATTTATAATTTATAATGGCAAAATTATAACAGCATCACCTCAGAAATCCAACTTAAAAGAATATGAACCAGAATAACTGTCTGTGGTCTGGGGAGCACCTATAGAAACCAAGAGAAGCATTTAAAAGCTGATACTCCAGATCGCAGGCTCTCCCTAACCACCAGGCAACTGGCTTGACATCTACAGGGCTGTGCTGGACTCTGCAACACAGGGACTAGTCCGAGGCCCAGGCTGGCATTGGGACAACTTTCATCATGAGCACAAATCATGCAATTATCACTTCCTTCATATTTCAGCTCACTTGGAATCAGTTGGGTTCTCCCTGGGGGTGTCCTCAAAGGCAGAGCAAGCCCTCCTTCCTTACAGCCCGTTGCAAGGCAAAGCTCTTCATTGCCTAGGGTTGGAGATGCAGGCTTGGATGGGCTTATGAGGGGACAGCAGCAGTGTCCAGAAGCAGGGGAGTAACAATTATGCTTCCACATTGTAAAAGCCGTAGTCCTGCACAGATACTCATGTGTGACTGAGAGAATACCGAATGGAATATATCAAGAAGCTCTTGCCAATACCCCTGATCCTACCCTGCAGCATCCTCTCCAATTCCGGTTATCTTTTCCTAATACACATATGTGCACGCACACACACACAGAGTTTTGCCAAGGCACCCTCTGTCCTGACCCTCTTTTCTGGCAGCTCTAGTAGTTCTGGGTATCCCCAAAGTCTGAGCAGAGTCAGGCAATCATGCTGAATTGTGTTTAGTGGAGCCAGGTTATTGTGATGCTGAAAAATGAGGACAAGATTGAGGCCATCAAGCTCATTTTTATTGTTCGTTGGAACTCCAGATGTGAAAGCTAATGGATTTGGATTGGTTGCTAGCAGCAAAGCCTCATCAAAGATCTTTTTTTTCCTAAGGGCATTCAGCGCAATTCACTGATTGATTGGAGGCTTCAGACAGTTTGAATGTGGATCTGTGTTTGGGCTGGATCAGGAGCTCAGGAGGAAATCCAGCCTGCTGCCTTCAGGCTGGTGCAGAAACACTGCAGCCTCAGTCCTAGCAGCCTGGGAAGCTCTCAGTGAAGATAAGAGATGGCTTTGCAGGCTTGCTTTGTTACCTTGCTGGGTTTAGGCAATGCAGGGAAGAAGACAGACGAATTTCAGGACTAGCCAAAAGGGCTTCCCCAACAGAAGCTTTTCGTATGAGACATAGGTACAAAAATGGTGTTATACAGAGGGACAGCGTAGCCTTTAGGGAGAGGACTATAGAGAAATCAAGAAGTGTCCCCTGCTGGGAAGGTGGAGGTGGCTCTGAGGAGGAGATTCGGAGGTGTCTGGAAGATGCTGAGGGCTCTGCAGAGGAGGCATAAAGTCTTAGGTAGATCAGATGGGTCAGAGGTAGGTATTAAGATGGATTCTGTCTGTGAGATGAGAAGGGTTTGTGGGAGTCACAAAGGACCTAACTGTGACTCGGGAGAAACATATGCTGTCAAAGTTTCTGATTATAGTTTTACAACTTTTGCTAGAAATCCTTCACTCTCCATCAGGAAGCCAGATGAGTTACAGATCCGTGCGTGCCTGTCAGGTGCCTGCTGCTGCCATGCCAGCTTGTCTTCTGTTGGCATTCATTTGGGTAGTTTGCTTCTTTGTCTGCCACACAAGTAGTTAATCACATGGAGAACCTAATTAGGTGGTAACAAACCCAGGTGTCTTACTTCTCTCAGTGTAATAGGACATCTGCCACTGCTCCAAGAGCACTTTACAATGACTGACTAACAATGGCTGTAATGTATGGTCATGAAGAGAGAACAGCTTCCTTTAGTGCCTCAGCTAGAATGTGGTTAGTTGGGAAAGCCTGAGTTCCCAGTCACCTCTCCCTGTGCTGAAAAGGATGTGAGTGCCTGGCTGCCAGGTCTTTCCCAGTGCTGAATGGTGCAGGTATGAGAGGTGAGCTACTGGGAAGCACAGGGTCTCTCATGGGACAGGACTGGTGATCATTGGCTGAGAGAAACCTCACCTTGTCAAAATGGTTTGGACAGGTTTGTTCCAACAGTGTGAACTCAGTTTATGTGACATGGTTGCAGAGGACTTTGATCCTATCCTAACAGCCCCGGGATCAGATTTACTGCATAGTCCAACCATACCCTATGCCTCCGAAGTCTGGTCTGCTGCTTGCATAGGACTGCTGGATGCTGGCTGGTCCCTTGTTGTAGCCAAATCTTGCTATATGAACTGTGTTCTCAGTAAGATGGAGCAGATCATTCACAGCTAATAATCTGGCACATGTATTTCACTTCTGCCTCTGTCTGAGGAAGGAGACTATAATATTCTCAAAGCAGCACCTTCAGCCTTTATCTGCAAACGCATTAGTTCTCCAGCCTTCTGTTTAATTCAAGCCGTGTCACCGTGTTGTGGCTGGGTGACAGACACATTAGGTTGCCTTTGCCCCCACCTTCCGTGTCCCTCTCCACTCACAAGTCTGGCTTCCACGGGAAAAAACCCAACAGTTCCATTTCGCATTTGTCTTTCCATACATTAAGGTAGCCTTTGTGTCCCAAGAGCAGCGCTGGGAGCTGAACCTTCCGTTGTGTGGTCACAAGAGGCCCTGTTTCCTACCCCAGCAAATATCCAAAGCTAGTGGTGGAGAAGGCAACATCAATTCCAATTGTGTGGCATTACACCATGACAAGGTGTACGTATGTTTCTTCCTGACCCAATCTGTTGGTCGGCAAAGGCCCTGAAGCATGAGGATTAGTAAGTCTACCAACATCTATCTTAACTACCATAATTGAGAAAGCTGTTTCTATTCGTACTACTGTCTACTTCCATCTTTTTTGGAATGAGCTGAACCATATCACTCTAACTGAACAGGATACAAATCCATTTAGCAAATCCATAGCTCCTTCCCTAACCACATGCAAATATTTTCTCCTTATCTTGCTGACAAAAGTGCTGTGGAAAGAGAAGTACAATGGGGTGTACTCCATGTGTGTACCTCCCCCAGGCAAGGAAGGAATTCTGCAGCATGCTTCAATGAGATGTTTGAAATCTCTCTTGTTTAAATTGTCCCAAATTTGTTGGTGCTTAATCAAAGTTAAGCCACATTCTAGGCTTTTCTCCTTGCTTTTCAGCAACTAAGGAAATTTCACGCTCATGAAGCTCAGTGACTAATAGCAGTTAATAGTGTAGCAGCAGATGGCATACGAGCTCTCTTAGCTTCTACGCTGGCTGTGCCAGTGCCCCCCACAAAGCAGTCCTGCTGTTTCCATCCAGAGCCCCACATCCAGCTCTTCCCTACCTTGCTGTCCCACATCCAGCTCATCCGTGCCATCACTGCCAGTGCTCCCCAGACCCCAGACCAGCTCTGCCATTGCCTTCCTCCTGCCCTGCAGCACCTCTTGCTAATCTCCTTTTGTTTCCTTTGGCTCACTTACTACTTGCCAAGACACCTCAGTCTACAGTGTGATTATACTGAAGATACTGGCAAAGGCCCCTCATCAGCTATTCTGGCTTTGTGACTACAGAACCAGCAAATGATAAGGTCTCTCCTATTTCATAAACATAAATGTCACGGGTCTTACTCTGCAGCTCTTCTGAACTCCACATTACTTTGAAACCAATGGGAGCTCTGTGCGCAAAACAGCTCCCGAATAATCACAGACTGTCAGCTCTATAATGTCACAAAATATTCCATGTGTGCAAATATTTGGATTATTATTTATTGAGTGTCAACAAAGTGCAAATATCAACCTGCCCCAGAGATACGCTATAACTTCCCAGGGTGGGAGGATGGGGGAGAGCACTGCATGATCATAAAATAGCCACATGCCTGATACCAGAGCTGAATGCTTCTGATAATACCCGCAGCTTTTCAAGTCCTTTCCATCAAAGGATTTAAAAAATGTTCATGAATTAAGGTTGACATTTTCATTTAGAGGTGGAGGCGGCACAGCTCTAATTTGAGGCACTCTGGATCTGACTTCCAGAAAAGCTGCTCTCCATGGTTTCCATTTGAAATTGGAAGCCTTGAGCAACATTAGCTCACGGAGCAACTTCCTTGAGACCTGCAGGAACTTGTGCTGTAACCAATTTGCTGTTACTCCTCTTCTATTGACCAATGCTGTTTAACCGCACCTTTCCAGAGGGGTATAAAAAGCCATCAAGGTTTCAGCTATGTATTGCTTGGTGGAGTTGGATGCTGAAGCCACATGAAGGTCTTGGTTCTGCTTCCTCCCACTAGTATTTGCCTCATGAGCCTGCTAAGCATTGCTGGCTCTGTCTCAGAGTTTGAAAACTCACGACATTGCTAGAGAAGGTGATTTACAAGTCAGTGACAGATGCAGTTCGGCAACCCAATTGTCTTGGCTCACAGACTTGGACTCCCATCCCAGAACCTTCTTTCATGGCAGGTGACGCTTGTTGATCCGTGAGATTAGTTTTTCACTTCTTATTCTTGGTGTGAGACAATGAGATGTGAATATGAAAGCAAATATCACCTATGCTGAGAAGAACTTGACCTTTCTATTCTTATCAGTTGCAAGTTGATTGTGAGATTGCTCTCTTTTCTCTTTTCTTTTAAACTTCTGGCACTTTCTGTACCCAGAAGGAAATATTTTATTAGAAAGATTAGTGTCTTGGATGCCTTGCGGCACACTCCAGCCAGCAACAAAGCACACCACAAATTAAAAATGGAGAGGACCAACCCCCAGGGAACAAAGAAATGGAACCAGTGGGAATTTTTTTCCTTAACTTCTTCAGGGTCTGCATGTTTTTTCAATGTCTGGACAGTTACTGATTCTTATAGCTCTATGTCTTCAGGCCCTGCTGTCTGTCATGTGTAATGCACATCATACTCTGTTGGTGAGCAAACAGCTTCAGTTAATATTGGAAGCTCCCACAGACTTTTTTAGCTAAACCCATAGCATCACAAGACTCAGAACTACTTAGCTGAAAGTCCAGGAGTTTCAATGGTGAGAGGAAGATCCCTAATGTATCTGCCCTGGAAGGTTAGAAGTATAACAGCTTCCAGCTATTATTCAGAGTTTATGCAGCAGATCTTGTGTGCACTCCTTGCCTGTTTTAGTGCAAAGTCAGGATTTGGAGCAGGGGACACCAAAAGGAATAACAGCGCTAAACCTGGTAACTTGAAGGTCTCCACTAGATTTCATAGTGGCTATTTGTACCTTCAGTACTGCTTATGTTCTCTTAACACTAGGCCAACACTAAACCCATTACTGTCAACTTCATGGTGTGGGGTAATGAAAGAGTGCAATTAATGGAGGGATAAACTGCTGTAGCCTTATGTATTTCCTGCGACTTGATGGCTCAGTGAGTAAAGAGGTGAAAATCAATTCAATTCAGCTTGGAGTTTGCCCAGCCAAACAGCCGGGAGACCTGAGAAGATAGATAATGGCACAGGGAGATACCAAAGGAAGAGATTGCCAGGACTGGTCTTAGTACCTCTCTTGCATGGTAAGTTTCCCCCTATTCCATCTTGTCTCATGGAGATGGGAAAAGGATTTTCTGTGTATATAAAATGTGCAGCATTACAAATTTTGGATTTTGGTGGCAACTTAAAGGTAATGCTATAAAGTAAGCAGTCATAATAATAATAATTTCTATTATTATTCTGAGTGAAGAATAATTTTTCTCAGCAGGGGACATCAGCCACCCTACACTCAGTCTCTCCTAAGGGATTCCAGGAAATTGACTCAAATTCCTTTACTCTTGCTTCCATTTTTGTATTTAATACTGCTCAGGAAGTACATGATTGCAACCATGCCTGTATTTTTAACACTTAGATGTAGATGGATCACCACATTCAGGGGGAGAGTAAAGCAGTCTTTCCCTTCATGTGTCATTTCACTGCTTGCCCTCCCTCTGGGCATGATCTCCAGCTGGTGCAGCCCTTTCATTAGTGCTCCTATCCACACAGGGCTGTTGTGGCTGGTAGATGCCCCCGCTTTTTCCATCCAAGCTTTCGTGGTGATGTTTTCATACAGCTTGAAGCACAGTGGCACTACCAGTCTAAATGCTCACATGGCCCTGCCTGTAAGCACTGTTAGGAATGTTTTGCTATGAAAACTGTGAAAAAGGCAGCATCTGACTGCCTTTTCCTTGGGGCTGCAGCCAGGAGGCATTAGAGATCCAGAGCAAATCTTCATTGCACTTGGGCTACAGCCAGCCTAAAACCTGAGAACGAAGCAGGCACAAGGGAGAGTGAGAGATATGGCCTAGGCAAGAGTGTATGTGTATGTGTACAATGCTCTTTGAGAGCTGGTATCAACTCAACAAACTTTAAGCCTGTTATCCCCCGGGAACATCACTAGGCATGTTGTTGTGACTTGATCCAGGTATTTGAGAAAGCCATGAAAGAAAGCGATGCCATTATTTTTGAGCCACAGCTAATCTATCAATAAAACAGAGGTTGTAACAGAAAATACCCTTCAAGGAACAACAAGGATCATCATTTAGGCACAAGTAAAGACTTTAAATGGAACAACTTGGAACACAACCTCTTAAAACAGAATATCTTTAAATAGAAAAAAGCCCAGGTAAATAAGCCAGTGCCAGGCTTTTCCAGGAAGTGTATGAAAAACAGGCGAGGATATAGAAATTATTTCTTTGGGATGTGTTTCTATCCTCCAGGGATCAACAATTTATGGACTACCTGTGTCAGACATTGTTCAGCCCACTAAACAGATGCTCCATATTGTTTAGCTACACTTAAAGTGTTTTTCTAATCCCTTTCTTGGTGGCTTTTCTGCCCAACATATGATAAGATACTTCCTCTGCAATATCACAACTCTCAATTTATCTGTTGCGGCTGGTTAACAGATCCTGGGTGTCTCACCAGCCTTGGGAAAAAGAGAAAGCCAGAAAGCATCGTTTTCCTCAAGTGAAATGTAAACCTGATTAGCATTCTGCAAATGCAGGTTGGGGATTTTTGTTCTTGTCCCCATCCTCTGCTACATGTGCCAGGTACCTCTGGGGATGTTGCTGGACAACACTGTTCTTTCACCAGGCTATTGACTACATGCCAAATAAGATTTCTCTCCAATCGAACACTTCTGAAGATTTAAACACTGTCTCTATCACAACTCGTGGCATCTAGTAAAACAACTCAGTTCATTTGCTACACCCTTGCCTGGGTCACTGGGGAAGTCGGTTGTGTGGGACTATTAACACCCCATAAAAACCACTTTCTTAGCTTTAAAGCACCCTGAACTGAAACATCAGCAGCACAGTGATGGGCTGCCTGGAGGCTGCTGTTGTGAGCAGAGGATGCTGCTGACCCTTTGCGAAACAAGAGGCAGTGCCTAAAAGGGAAAGCTGCAGGATACTACTGAAAACCTCATGTGGAAGCATGAGGAGTTCCCGTGGACTTGACAAACCAGTGGCACGCTAGCTACAC
This sequence comes from Nestor notabilis, assembly GCF_000696875.1. Classification (NCBI taxonomy): domain Eukaryota; kingdom Metazoa; phylum Chordata; class Aves; order Psittaciformes; family Psittacidae; genus Nestor; species Nestor notabilis. The sequence goes on from NW_009934921.1 coordinate 185,618, forward strand.
CTGTACTTAAAGAGAATAGCATGCTAAACTCATCACCTCCTAAATTTTATGTCCTGATCTATCAAGTTTTATGACAGCAAAGATGATTATTTGCATAATAATGTGGCCTATAGAAATGAAGTAATTCTCTATCTACTGTAGGATGATACTCTTCCTTCATATTGTTCAATAAATATCCAGCCTTGGTTCTCTGGCACAGGCTGAGGTTGTGCTGCAAATAATGTAACTCCACTGAGTGCAGTGAAGCTTTGCTGAATTAAGTGACGTGGGCATCGGTTCCCAAGGCCATGAGAACTTGCACTAGTTTACCTGAAAGTTGGAGGGTTACTGTGTCTCCATAGAGATCTGTCAACTGCATAGTTAGCTCTGCTCATTACCAAACTGTCTTTGGGACCAACAGCCTGCAGTGCTGCCTCCTAAATGCTTAGGTATTTTTGGGGGTACTCTGGCTTCATTGTTTGTTGAAAGCCAACATGGGGATTTCTGCATGTGCTCTTATTAAATTACCATTTCTGTGCAGACTGGGCTTAAAGCTGCAAGGTTGGGAAAACGTGTAGATGGCATTGACTTGTGTTTAAGCTAATCTTCATGAAGATGGGAGCCATGTTCCTTTGATTCTTTCTAAACTCATCAGTTGAAATGGTATGTTGCTGAGTGTGACAGGAAGCCTTTATTTACACAGTTTGGAAGTCACCCTCTACTGGATGCTTTTGCTGGGTTCTAGGAGTCACTGCTTCTATGGACATTGGTGGTGGCTGGAGGGGGATCTTTCTTCATTCTTATACTGACTACTGAAAGACTGCTGAGATATCAGATCAAGAGCCTTCACCAGACCTGTGTTACCTGACAAGTTCCAGCAGCAGAATAATAGACCCAGAAGGTGTAGGAAAGGTAGAGGAGAGAACACAGGAGTTTTAGGCTCCCTGGTTTAGCTCTCCATCAATACTTTCTCCATTTGTATCACTTCCACTGCAAAAACACACAAAGCAGCTGTGAGTTATTTCTCACTATGTGCTAGTTAACACAATACTCCCTTTTTTCTATAGTCTAATATAAACAACACATGAATGTATGTTTGTCTCAAGTATTTGCTGTCAGTTGCATTTACATGACGAATTATGTCCAAGTCCTGTCTACTCTACAGTTAGCAATGTTGTTCTTTTAATACATGTCAGTGAACCCTGGTGAAAATAGCCTTCAAAATGCTGAAAGCTGCTGCAAGACCAAAGGCAACCAACTTCTCATTGTTCTGTTGATAAGGATAAAAATTACCAGACTTTTGTTACAAGAGAGATTCAGTGGGATAGATTCTCCAGCAATAAGGGCAGAGATTCACTAGAGCAGATCATGCAGGGAAGGAGCAGTCTCCACCACTGGTGTTTTCTTAAGAATGTGGTTAGACAAGTGTGGTGAGAATGGTTAGGACCTCAGAAAGAACTATGATGTTGTGATGTCCCTTTCAGCCTCGTTCGTTATCCATGGCACTGTATGTATGTATATCCCACTTTTCTGTTTATTCATGCTTTTTTTCTTTCTTTCTTTCTTCTGTTGCTTCCTTGCTGTTTAGTCTGAGTCTGGCCAGCCCTGGAAATGGAGTTATTTCCTGGGCTGAAGCCATGTTAGCAGCAAACTGTCCTTGTAATAGGAGAGAGCCGGTGGGAAGGAGCAAGAGTGAGGAAGCCAGATGTTGTCTCAAGCCAGTGACATGAGCCAATATCCACTGGCTGAGAGCATGAGCTGTCCATGTGTCCTGCCTATAGCATCAGGCAGAAGCTTCTGTTGTCTTCCAACCCCTTGGGCATGCTTGCCACAGCTGTCACAAATCCAGCACAAACCTTAACACACACTACAGCAGAGAGGCTGTTCCAGATCAAACTGCCTCTTCTGTGCCCCCCGGGGGCTATTTCGGGGGTGGATCCTCAGCTCCACTCTACCCCAGCTGTGGGGTTGTCCCTCAAGGGCAGTTACCAATAAACGTGGAAGGCCAGTTCTTTTTTTTGCTGGGGCAGATGAAAATGGACTCGGTGCATGGAAACCAGCTGGGATGAGAACAGAATTGGCCCAAGCAGCTCTGGCTTAAAAGAGGCAGCAGCATGGAGACAAAGTGGTGGGAGGGAGTAAGAGAGGGAAGGAGAACTGGAGAAAGGAGATAGTTGTGTATATAGAAGAGTGAGAAATGAATGCCGGCTCTATTTCCTATTTCTGAGCAATTTTGACAGTGAGGTGCCATGGCCTTCACCAACCTCAGCTCTTATCATCCTGGGCTTGATGTGACCTTCTTGCTTCCTTGGTTTAAAACGTTTTTTATTCTATCAGTGGCCTGTTCCTTCTCCCCACCCCCAGCTCATTTTTCCTTTTACAGCATGTTAATAAGCAAAGTGCTTATGCAAATGAGAGGCAGAAACAATCTCTTTGAATAAGGAAGGAAATTGTCAGGGTAGAGACAGAACCCAACTTCACTCCAATGGGTATGTCTCTACTTCGGCTCTCACGACTGCCCTCTTGCTTTACGTTACCTCTGAAATCACAATGTTTGTTTCTAATTTATGTGCCATAACATTAACACTGATAACTGACTTTTTGGTAATACTTTTATTATCAGTTCATATGCCTATAGAATTGTACAAGCATTAGCACCAATTTTCATGTAGTCGCTGTACAAAGATAACCCAAAGGGGAGAAGGGTTTCATCTCTCCCTAGCTTGCTATCTCTATGCAAATTTTGTGTCCATTTCTAATTTTTCATTTAGAAAAGGGATTTTATGCTGTTTTATCAGCCACACTTTGTGTGGATGCAGTCACACTAACATAGAAGTGCTGGAAAATTGTGTAGCTTAGTCAAACTCGACCATTACTTGTATGCAAATAGAAATGAGCCTGCCTTAAGGGGCTGTTCTCTCCTTTTCCAGCATTAAAGCAATGTATATGCTAGTGTGAGCAAATATTTAGAAATGTCAGAGGTGTTCTGGTTAGCATTGTCCTATTTCAGCAGAGAAAAACCTCACAGATGTTTACTGTAAGCATTGCAGGATACGGATGTGAATTCTTTAAGAAAGGTTTTCCTTTTACCAAGATGTTAACTAGTTCCTGAAATTAAATGTGATTTTGTCAATACTTGTTTAAGGAAAAGGGCAGGTGGAAAAAGTAAGATGTTTCTTACAATGCTGAGAAGAACTAGGAGAACACAGGGTAGTGTTTAGGTAAATCAAGGCCCATTTGTTTTCACTTCGGGAGTCAGCTGTATAGCTCACAGCATGGATACAGGGACACTTCTCACTTCTTTCTTTCAACAATAAGGGGTCTCAAGCACGTCCTAGCTGTGTGGGGGACAGAAACATGCTGAAGCAGTGAGGTAAGAACAACTTTTGCTTCAGGACAAGAGAAATTTTGTCTTCAGCAAGTTCCTCCATGCTTTCCCATCTAGTATCTCAACAGCAAAATCTGGGGCAACCCAATGCATCTTTTATATGAGGGCTTGTGAAAAACAATTTATGGCTCTCATGTAGTTCCTGTCCTCCCCATCCTATAGCATCTAACGCAGAGCTATGCCTATAGATGAGTATAAAAGGGCAGAAGTAATGCCTTGAGGTTTATTCAGAGTCTCACCCCTGCCCAAAAATTCTTTCTTTATTGCCGTCATTCGAATTTTGCTTTATTGTCTCATATAAAAATGTAATTCATCCACTTCTTCAGCTTTCCAGGGCAGATGAGACCTGAATATCTAATGTAAACCTTAGTTCTATGAAATCAAAGAAGCTTAGGCTCCTGCAGATTTGTGTCTCAAGACTGTGCCCCAGTGTAGATCTTCCAATGCTTGTTAGGAAGCAAGCACATGCAAGAGCTGTTCTGTCCATAGACACATCAAAAGGTCCTCTTCTATCTGTCTGGGTTTTTTTGCACAAAACTATTCAGAGCTTAGTATCTTTCAGACTCGTTCTCCTCTGCTAAACTGGATTGAAACTGGTCAGTTGGCTCAATGGCTATTAGGAGAGACATACATATAGTATGATACACAGTCCAAAGAAAATCAGGTTAAAATGAAGCACAAATAGGTGCTGTTTGCAGGTGGGCACAATCCCTTTCCATCAGTCACCTCTTCTGGTGGGGAATGCCTTTGAATCTTTGGGATGGCAGCATGCAGGGAGGTTGTGCTGGTAGGACACACAAGAGTACAGAGGTTGCACTGCAGGGTTACCTTGCAGTCCTCACTACCCAGGAGACCATAGCTTTACACATGAAGTGGGTGATGCACACTGGATCTTACCTGGAATTTAGGGTTTCTTTAACTAATTAATATCTGGTTTTAATATAGTTCTAATACAGTTTTAAGGCTAAGCTGTTTAGTCCTGTTGCTCCTTAGCCAGGATATGTACACTTGGTCTTTGTAGCCTATTTGCCTCTGTGCTGCCCGTCTGATTTTGCATGTCTCCAGTGGCAGCTAAGATTTTAAACCTCTTCCTTTGACTGCCTTAATGAGGTTGCTGAAAAGGGTTTCTGATAAGCCTTTTGATTTTTGTTTTTACTTTCTAGCCCTTATGTGAATCAACCCTTTTGAATACAGCCACTAGCACCTGGAAAGAGGCCACCAGCACTTGGGGGTTGACAATGTTATTAATGCAAGTCATTATTTGTGTGAACATGCTCCTGGCTCATGTGAAGCATGTGGATCCCCACTGTTTCAAAGGAGACGGAAATACCTGCTGTATGCAGATAAATCACCCCCTCCCGCCCTTTCCTAACCAACAATGCCCACCCCTCAAACCTGGCCCTCTCCAGCAGCTCTTTTGATGAGCAATGTGTATCTGCTTAAGGGCCCCTTTGTGAAACTCCTAAGGTTTTACAGCAGTGTCATGCTAACAATGTGTAGAATAATTTAAAGAGGAATGGAAAATTATTCATCTGGGTTGATTCATGATAAGAATTTCTCAGGTTTGAGGGGGTGGGGAAGAGGAGTGAAACAATAACAAAAGGAAGAAAAAAAGACAAGAATAGCCTGTTTTCAGTTCAGATTAAAAAAAAAAGTTTCAGTTTGAAACTATTTTTTGTGGTCTGTTTTCAATTTTTTAGTGCTTTTTTAATTAGTCTCCTTTTTAACAGTGTGTGGATGTCTGTAGCTGTGTAGGCCCATTTTTAAAGGAACCAAAGGAAGTTGTGAAGATAAAAAGAACCACAGGCAGGGAGGTAAGCAGGCTGAATGCAGCCAAGGTTTGCCAAAGTGGAAACATCACAAACCAACCAGCTACTTTCCTTAGGGAAGAGAACTAACTTTCTAGAGAGAAAAAAAACCTGTGTCAAATCTCATTTAGTTTGGACTTCGGGAAGGTGGTACCACATGGGAAATTACTAGTGAAGTCTGGAGAAGGCAGGGATTAGGGATCAAATTGCAAGGAAGGAGTGTGTTGATGAAATTAGTTGATGAAACAAAACTAAGGGACTTTCAAGACAAAAGAAGATATCGTGAAGGAAGCATTGGGTGACCTTGAGGATAATAGAAGCAGGATGAATTTAGATAGCGCCGAGTGAAAGGTTACATTCTTGGGATTAACATGAGAATTTCTGCTCTGTGCCAGAATAAATAAATTCATAAATTGGAAATGACAGAAGGGGGAAAGGACCAAGGTATTAGTCATCCTGTGATCAGCTAGTACTGCCGTGAGCCACCTCTGGGATGCAGGTGAGAAACAAGCAAAGGCAATCTTAGGATGAGAAGGATTTCTGAGACAGACAGGGAATTTTTAATGTAATTGTATGAGGCTTTGCTGAGGCATTATCTGGAACATCGTCTTCAGCACCAGTCAGCCACGTGCCTAGCTGAGCTCCAGCAGGAGCGGATGCTGAAGACGGCTGGGGCGGGGGTGACCAGGAGAATGGAGAGTCTGTTGTATGTGAGGAGACTACAGAAGTGCTCCACTTGTCTAACAAAACAACGGCTGAGAAGGGATATGATTATTCTTTATAAACACGTTAAGGGGATAAACGTCAAGGAGGGAGAAGAGCTATTTAAGCTAAAAGACAATGTTGGCACAAGAGCAAATGGGTATAAACTGGCCATGAATAAAAATATGCAGAAAATTAGAGGGGAGTGACTAACTACCAATGGGTAGTGAGAATGGGGCTCTAGAGCAGCCTAGGCAACTGGTATAGATGAGGCATATATTCACAAACGTGAAAAGAGGCATGAGGAGTGCTATGCCCCCCGTTAGTGATGGGTGAGCATTGCCACCGCTTAAGACTTCTCCATTTTAATCTGTGCCCCCACCCTGTTATGATTAGGGCTTGACTGCTCTTGCTATAAATGCTGTAACTGTGTCTAGGGAGTTGTTTGACCAGTTGAGAAAGGTGTTTACCTAATATGGTACCTGCAACAGGAGGAGATTGGCTTCTGTACCTCTGCAGTACGATATTCTGAAGTCTCTTCCACCTGCAGGATGGAAATAAATTGTTAGATTTTCTCCTTTAGTGCTACATTGCAACTTCATTACAGCAAATAGGAAGTTGCATGACAAAACTAGCTACATTTTGGAGATGTATTTACCTCTACGTTTCATCCTTTCCCTCCTGCTTACCTCTGAGCTGGATTTGATCTTCGACAATGGGGAGAACAGCGCTGCCACTTAACGGATTTCTTGAGAGGGCTGTAGCTTCTTCATGGGCAAAAGCTGCTTAGGAGACAGGAATGGTAAGCAAAGAGGTGGATGAGTTGTTCCTTTTCATTTCCTGCTGCCTCATTGGTCTCTGCATA
>NW_009934921.1:192390-205444 GCF_000696875.1 Nestor notabilis
ATTGTGTGCTCATAAGCAAAGTATTGCTGAACTCTTAAGAATTGCTTCGACTAGTTCAGACTCTATCTATCACATCTGACATTCACTAACATTGGAGTTTTTCAGCTTTCATGCCTCTCAGCCACCAATCCCATTTCAGGGTTGAACATTGCCTTCACTCTTTGCTGCAGGTAAGACCCCGTTTGTGAACATCTTTTTGTGGTAGTGATGGAGCAACAGAAGGGAAGGAGCATGAAAAATATCAAACTTCGAACTTTGATTATAGGGACAGTACCAATCAGGAGGAGCACAGGGTGGTGAAATCAGCCTCTAACATTAGCCTCACCCGAAACTGTAATTTCTTGTGTAATCGTGGATGTATTCCAGCTCCCCAAACAAGATTTGAGAAGCAGATGGATATGATATGATTTGATATGATATGATTTAGTGGTGAATGCTCCATCCCTGACAGTGTTCAAGGCCAGGCTGGACAGAGCCTTGGGTGACATAGTCTAGTGTCAGGCATCCCTGCCCATGGCAGGGGGTTGGAACTGGATGATGTTAAAGTCCTTTCCAACCCAAACCATTCTGTGATTCTATGATTCTATGAAAGTGTAAGTGCAGGGAGGAAAGCAGATAGAAAGCCCCAGTGTGTTGCTACTCTCTCCTGTGTTGTGACTGTAGTACATTAAAAATACAGTTCAAAGTATGACTTTGGTTTACGAGTATGTATGAGCCCATCCGGGCCTTGAGAAGTCCTTTGGTGAGTTATTTTATTTCATCTGAAGACTTGAAGAAGTCATTTACCAGCCCAGGCTGCATTTCCCCTTGGATGGTGTGGGTACAGCCGTTAAAAAAGTAGAAAAATCTTTGCAAAGTGCTGACAAACCTGATAATAGTGGTGGTGCTGGCTTAAAGGGAGACTGGGGAAATAGCTATCTGAAGCATATGTGAGTTGGCTGAAGCCTACCTAATGCAGGGGTAGGCTAATCTAATTTTAATCGAGATATGGCTGTAGCTCCTACAGCTGTACCTGAATTAGATATGCATTTGCCAGCTCACATACTGCTAGCTTGTAGCTACTGCAACACAAAGGTCAGGCCAGGCTGCTAAACCTACCCATGAATCTGCGCACGCTCAGCTCTGTACTGCCATGACTCTGCAACAAAGAGGGGAGAGAATTCAATCCGCTGCACAGGTTGTGTCATACGCTCAAGGGATTTGGGTATTTCTGTCACTTCGTGATGCCAGAGTGGGATTTTTGCTGGAGAACCAACTGCTTGCATCTTGCCTACACTCCTCTATCCACAGCACCATAGAGTTAAAGCCAGAATGGACCATTGTGGTCCAGCTCATCTAGCCATTTTCAATAATAGGCAGTCTTAAACCCCATCACCTCTCCCCACGACCATTTAAAACTGTATTCAGCTCTTGGGAAAATAGCCAGTCTGAATACATGATAGCTGCAGATGGAGAGGCTGCTATAGCTTCTAAGTAATGTATTAGGATATTACGTGCAAGTATTTGGCCCTGGGCTTTTCTAGCTTTGCTTAACATGTCTTTTTTCAATCATGCACTCCTTTAAGGTTTTCCTGCAGTCACCTGCGAAGAGAATATATTATGCAGAGGCAGGGTAATCGGGAGTGAGAGGAGAGGAAGAGCTTTATGAAACTAGGAGGCCTGGAACAATTAAATTCCACCGATTGACAGAGCAGGCGAGATGAGTTGACAGGAGAAAGATAACCTGTTTGTAAATGCAGCCCTATTTTATCTTCCCACCAATTAAATTAAGTTCTCTTTGGCCTTCAGATAAAACCCCCCAAACTAAATAAACACTGCTATGCTGCATACATCTTAATACTTCTAATCTTCTGACTAGCAGAGCAAAAAATTAATATCTTCCTGCCTTAGTAAGAGGGAAAACAGATGCCGTGGGGAGGAGGAAATGGGAGAGTGTGAGCCACCCTAGGCTTAAATTTGTGTGTCTACACGCGCATGCACACACACACACACGGAATCAAAAATAGCTTTGTGAAAAGATCTTTAAACCTCATTGTAATAATGCACATGAGTCTGACAAAAAGGAAAGCAGTGAAAATACAGCACATTGACTTTACCTCAGCAACTCCAGGCAAAAGCTTCAATCTAGCTTTATCAGGTTTCTACCACTGCAAAACTAAAGGCTCTGCCTTTGCCATGCATAAGCTTGAGGGTGAAGCATACATGTTGGCAGCCCTGAGGAAAATCTATGCCTGCCTTTCTCCATGAAGATGTGAGCAAATGAGTTGAGAGTTATGTCTTTTTATACTACTTCTGCCTGCAGATCCAGGCAGCTGAAGAAAATCCCTGAGCAATTCCACTGGCATAGGTAGAGCTGTGTAGTGCAACACCACACTCCTGTGGTCTGTGCCCAGCCGGAGTAAAACCAGGGAAGCAGCCTGTGTGATGAAGCTGGCATAAGGCCATGGAGGAGAGATGCTCCAGGAGTCCCAATGCAAAAGATGGTACTGTGTCTTTAAAATGAAGGATGCTCTCAAAGTTTGGGTTTTTCCCAATTCTCTCAGTTTCTGTCTCCCTTCCATAGTGTGATTGTGCTGGTGCTGTTAAGCCCAACATTCCCACAGGCAGAAGGGGAAAGGAAGCAGACTGAATATTGTATGATCAGAGGGAGGGAGAGAGTTGGGCAGTGGCAAACACATACACGTGCCCATCAGCAAATGTCTCTCTGGCCTCTTTTCCACTTTCTAACCACATATCCCAATGCTCTGCACTGATGACCATGGCTCACAGGACACCAAGGCACTCAGGTTTCTTTTGAGGTATCAGGAAAAGCTTCCTGCTTTTCCCTGCTCTCATTCTTGGGCTTAGCTCTCCAATGGGAGAGATGATACGTGTTTCTAGCTCATTCCCCTTTGCCTCAGAGATACCCTATTCCAATGCAGAGCTTGTATCACAAGGACACGTTGTCAAACAAATACCAGTGCCGTGACCTGGCTCAGTCCCTGCTGTGGATGCACAGCCACTGCTAATACACAGAACAGCATGTCAGGCATGTAGGGCTTGATCTCCACTGCCCTGGACCCATGTGGTTAGAGCAGTAGGGGCTTTTCCTCCTCCTGCATCAATGCTGATGTCAAGCACAATTCACTGTCATCCCACAGCCCCCAGTGCTCCTCAGGCAGCATAAAGACAGCTTACAATTAGAAGTAAGCATCCCCTCAGGATGCTGCCTGCACAAAAGGAGGTGTGGGGGACTGGTGTACAGCAACAAAGCTGAGTTCCTCTTCTCAAGCACAAGCCTGGAAACTGCTTTATCATGTTCTTACCTCTCCTCCACTGTGTCATCCACAGAAATGCACCAATTAAAAATCATAATACCCCAGCACCAGTCCATCCATGCAAGTCTGACAGGACCAGATGCCCTGCTCATTACTGGGAGCAGAAAACAACTGTGGATTCGGGATCTAGTTTAGCATGTTGGGCACATCATTTCCCTTTTCTGTGTCAGCTTTCCCAGACATAAAATAAGGAATTTAGCATCATTCACAATATTCCTTTATTTTGTGTTGCTGAGCATTGTAGCTCCTCTGCAAATAGCTGGCACAGTTTAAAGCAACTCTGAGGCTCCCGCACACCACAGTGAGTTGTTTGATGAGGCAGAATTGTAACTACAGATAATAAATGTTGTGCCAGTCTCTTTGGATGCAACTGTCAGACTGGACAGAACTGTGTTTGTTTATTCCCTCTTGTAGAAAAAAGCAAAGTTTGCCTTCATTCAGACTAAATGTCTTCTGATTTCTTTTTATCCTATTATCCTTAACTAGTGTGTCTTGGATCAGACAATTGTTGCTTCGACTTTTCATATGGAGACAATTTCAGTAGTTCTGAACAAAACCTCTTAATTTCTTTTTAGTTTATGTACAATTCCTATAGATTTTCCTCCTTGAAATGTATTTTCAACATGGACCTGGACCACAAATGTTAAATTGTGTCCCAAATTCCTAAGCACCTCAGCATGTTTGGTACATGCATGTTCACATGTGCAAACTGTCAGAAGAAGAATCATAGGATCATAGAATAGTTTGGGTTGGAAAGGACCTTAAGATCATCCAGTTCCAACTCCTTGCAATGGGCAGGGACACCTCACACTAGACCGTGTTGCCCAAGGCTCTGTCCAGCCTGGCCTTGAACACTGCCAGGGATGGAGCATTCGCCACTTCTCTGGGCAACCTGTGCCAGCACCTCACCACCCTCACTGTGAAGAACTTCTTCCTTATATCCAATCTGAGCTTCCCCTGTTTCAGTTTGAACCCATCACCCCATGTCCTATCACTCCAGTCCCTGATGAAGAGTCCCTCTCCAGCATCCTTGTAGCCCCCTTCAGATACTGGAAGCTGCTCTGAGGTCTCCACACAGCTTCTCTTCTCCAGGCTGAACAGCCCCAGCTTTCTCAGCCTGTTTTCATATGGGAGGTGCTGCAGTCCCTGATCATCCTCGTGGGCTCCTCTGGACTTGCTCCAACAGCATCACGTCCTTCCTATGTTGGGGACATCAGAACTACACACAATGCTCCAAGTGCGGTCTCAGGAAAGCAGAATAGAGGGGCAGGAAAATTATGTGTGGTGACTCTTAGAAGTGCTCCAGATCAGCTTTCTTTTCTTTTCGTTGCCACTGATGACAAAATACCGTTTCCTGACTTCAGGGGGAAGAAGAACTGAGTTAATGTTAAAGTGTTTTGAAAATCCACTCAATATGCAAAAAACCTGTAGTAGCAGATCCCCAAGGTGAAGATTTTATTCACACAAGACAGAGAGTTCAGACACAAAATGAACTATTAACATAAACAAAAGGTATCTGAGATAACTGAAACTAGAAGCTTTTTTTATAAAGCTAATTCCCACTGTTTCGTATCTGTCATTTGTTTATTTGCTGTATTTCCCTCTTTTGGACAATAGAACTAAACTAGGGCTTTTGTTAATGCTACTTTTCAGTGCCCTTTCAATCAAAAATGTTTCTATTTTACTTTAAAGTAGGAAAAAAAGTAAAAGGTAAAAAGGTCTCAATTGAAGAGATCAAAACATCTGTGTCATCTGTGACACCTACATGGCTCTGCCTCACAACAGAATGACTGTGGTTCTGTAGGCAGAGGTACCTTGGAAACCCAAAACAACACAAGCAAAACAGTTCTGTAAGTTGGCTGTACAAGCAAGCGCCTTTTTACATGTTCAATTCTAACATCTAGTTGAGTTGGCTATGGAATATGTCAGCAGAAATGAATCACTGTGTGGAAAGCTACACCATAGGTCTGCTGTGCAGTAACTGCTCTGTGGCAGCCTTCTTTATGCTTGCACTGACCCCATTGCAGATGTGATCCTGAACCTGAGGTAAGAGTGTGCATTTGGGCAGCTACCACAGATTAGCAACCGCAGTATTAATCTACTCCAGGTAACTAGACCAGCCACCCATTGGATGGGAAGGGGCTGAGATGCAAAGCAACTTCCTCAGGGATGAAGGCAGTATTTATAAGCTGAGATCTCTGCTTCTGGTTTCTTTCCCTTCCTCGAGTTTGTGTCATAGACCCATAGAATTATTTAGGTTGGAAAATAGCTTTAAGATCACCAAGTGCAACCATTAACCTGGCACTGTCAAGTCCACCACTAAACTATAAAAAGGATCATTCAAATCCCATAATAGTTGAATGCTTGGATAAGTATTTCTGTGTTTCATAGAACATAAATATCTCAGGCTTTCTTGACTTCAGTTGAGTCTTCTTTTACATGGGACTGTTCTTCTGTTCAGATGAGCTTTTAAAGCTTTAACCTGCTGCTTTTCTGCTGTGTTTTGTAAAGTCAGAGTCTTAGAATGGAAGCATCCGAAGTCCCAGTGTGGTAACTACTTCCCTTTGTGTGCACCTCTTTAACTCTGGAGTCACAGAGGCTCAGAGGGCCTGTAGATATTTGCCTGTGTGGCTGTGGTAGTGGAGTTACCTCCCAAATTCTTACAATGAATGCAACTGACTTCCTTATGCACTGTGCTTCATGATTATGTCTTCCTATTCACATGCACACTGCAGCAAGCTCCTTTCGAGACCCCAAATTGTTCTGTTTACACAGAAACCTAGAAATGCTGCACATAGGTGCAGGTAAGATTATAGGAAGCATTTGTCAAGGAGTATGTTTTATTGCTCAGCGCTGTCTGAGCAAGCAATAAGGAACTTGGCCTTTTGTGTGATTCAGACCTTTCCTTTCTGCACACATTCCTTTTTGGTTTCTTTTTGGAGGGGGACATAACATTTACTATTATTCTTATCCAGATGCTGCCTCCTCTGTTTTCATTCTGAAATCTGTTGATTTTTCTTTAGGAAATAAGGATGGGTTTTGGATACTGACTGCAGAACAAAAAGTGGATAAATGTGGAGCAGGTGCTGACAGTTTAAATGGGGAGGAGTGGCTGCAAGGTACAAATAGATTTTCTCATTGCCCATCCTGTGGAGGATGTAGTAGCTTTATCTGAAGTAGATAGGGTGTAAGGCTGTTCTGTCTAATTGCAGCTCAATTAGGAGTATAAAAGTGTTCTCCTGCAAGCAGGTAGGGTTTTTTATGAACTGCTGGGTAGCAAGAACAGGATGGAGCTAGTAAAATGGACAGGGACTTCTTTGGGAATTATGGTTTGGGTACTCTGGTGCTTCTTTTCATTGATCCTCAGGGCCCCTGATAGCTTTAGAGATGTGATTGTGCTGGGAGACCATTGCATCCTTTGCTGCTGCCACTGGAAAAGCTTTCTTCTCACCCTCCCCACAATCAGCATTGCAATGATTTCCCTTCTGAGTGCTGTGGGTAAGTGAATTACATGGAATGAGATTTCCTCTTGTCTCTAGATAAAGCTGGGTGACCAAGTGTAAAATTGAGAGAACTTTGCTTTCCCAATCTGTCATTGCTCTTCCTTGATCCTCTCTGTTGCATACCTTTGGGGCCTGATTCACTGCAGTTTAAAATGGTGTGAAGACAGTGTAAAAGGGAGACTGCTAGCTCCTTAGTGTGAATTGTGTGTCCCACAGAGGTGGTTGTTGCTTGCTAAAGCTGTGGCCCCAAAGGGCTGCAGGTTATATCTGCCCTTGTTATTCTTTCTGTTTCAGCAGCGCAGCAGGTCTCATAATGCTTTCTTTAAGGGGAAGGCTGAGTCCATAATGTACACAGACAAAACTGCAAAGCATTTGGCTCCTTCTGCAAGGTCTGTGTGCTCCTGGTATCTGCTTCACGCTTGTGTTCAGACTTGTGTAAGTAAACAGCCCCTCTCTGGTTAAAGCAGCTAAGCTTCTGATTGCTGTAAGCTTCTCTAAGACCTGATCCTACCTGCTTTTAAGGCCTGATCCTTCTCCTAAAAGAAGGGCAATTGGTGGCGTGTACATCACATTAGCAGCTAGGAATAAAAGCTGGTTATCTCTCACCCAGTTACTCTAGAGGTCATTGAACCAGCATTAGAAATGGATGAGCTAAAGCTTATAAGGATTGTTGTATGGAGGGAGGAGTAAACATACAGGGAGCATTGCGCTCTGGAGTAGCGTGCCAGCTGGCTAAAGGAAGCCTCTGCTTCTGTTGGAGGTAAGTAGAGGCTTGTAACGAGTTTCTGTGTTAGAGGCTTCAGTGGTAAACCCAACCTAACCATGGGGGTCAGAAAAATGACCTCTTTTCAGTCCAGGACTTTAACGTGATTGTCAGTTTGCCTGTGAAAACTCTCCTGAAACAAGCCTTATGGTCTCACCCCAGAGATCAGGTTTTGAGCATGGTGTTTGAGCAGTTAAAACTGGCATGGCTGGGGGCAGCAGGTTGTGACCTTTCTGAGTGAAAGGAAGAAAGGTCTGAGAGAAGCACAAGATTCCAAAACCATCCTTGCTTTCTGAATGTGCATTTGTATGTGCAGGCTTTGGTGCTCTTCTGCAGGTCTCTCTTCTTAGCTCACATGGTAGACGTGACAAAACTGAAGCCTGAAGTTGATGGTAAAGAACCTGCTTTCTGCATAGAGCTGGCTGATTGCAAAAGCCTAAGTGAGAAACAGTAATTACGTTCTAAAAAGCTTGTTAGATGTATGGTTTTGCTTTATAAGTGCTCCCCTTGGAACAAGGATGGGAAAGTGGATAACTTGGCTGTTGGCTTGTAGACATCATCTGGGAGTCTGAGGCATTTAACTGTGGCTTTTATGCCTGGATGTTCCAGGGCAGCCCTGCCCTCTGCTTAATGCTTTTGGTGGTGGCCTGATCTTAGCGGCAGGACTCTGATAGTTGCTGTTCACTTCCTACATATTAAATGACCTAAAAGGTAGACCTTTCCTTGAGCTAATAGACCTTCTGCCACCACCTAGTGTGACATGACACACTACTTGGTGGGTATTAGACTACGAGTTAGAAAGGAGAGGTGGCAGCTTCTGAAACTGAAGCAAAGCTTCAAGCCTCTGTCGAAGTGTTTTCATCTTTCCTGCTCTTTAAGCTAGAGAAAATTATAACCTTTCCCCATGACTACTAGGCTTGTACATTTACTGTCTCAAATGCTCTGAATCCATTGCTGGTGGCTGGATGACAGTGTTTGGCAATGCTAGCTTGAATTGCTCAAGCTGCTTTGCCATCCTCTGAGCGCTGGGCTGGGGAGGATAAATCATCAAGGTGTGGTAGAACAGGAGCTGCTTAGGCTAGTCTTGTTGGAGCCCATTGCCTCTTCCTAGAGCATTTGGATCAAAAGGAGATAGAAGTCAAGGCCCTTAGGGTATAGAAAAAAATGTGTGTTAGAGTCTTCTTTGGGGGTCTGGCTTTTAACCTTTTGGCTGTGTTGCTTGATCACAGTTTAACTCCAAGCTCATTTACATTGGAAATGAAATCCTATAAACCATGGAATGATGGTTTTGGCTACGTCTTTGGAAACACGATGAATGCTATCATATAATGTTGCCTGGACAGTGGGACTCCAGAGAATCCCCAGAAAGATAAAAAAGGTGGCCTCAGCTGCTGTTAAGTAACTTACTGTTTCTCTGAAGATAAGAACTCAATAGCCCAGGGTGAGGGGATAGTAACCAACTGTGGCCACAGGGAGCCAAAAGAGTTATATATACCCCTGTCCTGGAGGAATGGAATTGATAGCAACAATAAAAAGTGTTTAGCAGCTCCCTGGTCAGCACAAATACTTGTAGCGAGTAATTCTAGCTTTTCCAGTGCTCCCTGTTCTGGAAGAACAGAGCTGCTGCTTCCTCCTCAGAGAAGTGGAGATCAGCATGGTAATAGCATGACTGACTAGCTTCAGTGTGTTTCTTGGTGTGTGAAGACAAGGTAATACTTTAGAGAGAACCTGCCAACTCCTAACTTGAAGAGATGGCTGTGATGGTTCATACAAGTGGAAAGCTCTGATGGAGAAAAGTACCTTCTTTGGGTTTAAATGGAGGTGGATGGGGACACCTAGCCAACAAATGTTTCCAAAG
This sequence comes from Nestor notabilis, assembly GCF_000696875.1. NCBI lineage: Eukaryota > Metazoa > Chordata > Aves > Psittaciformes > Psittacidae > Nestor > Nestor notabilis. The sequence continues at coordinate 201,832 of NW_009934921.1, forward strand.
TGGGTAAGGGCTGAAAAAGGACTCTGAGGACTTGAGATATGTTGCCTTTGTAGAGGGCAACAGTATTCTCTTAGAAATAAAGGGAGGGTTAGGAAGGACATAGAGTTGCCTTGACTTGGGCTTTTATGTGTCTGTGTTATCTTGTGATAACATTCTGGACCAAAAGAGAAGATGCCCTTCCTTGAAGAGAAACTGAAATGCTTGCTAAGCTAACCATATGTGGTGTCAACTTGAACATCTGTAGTGAAGAAATGCTTGGAAACGTGAGGGACTTCTGTGGAGACCCCTTTTGCACTTAAAAGATATGGATGCTCTACAAGGTAAGGATGATAAGAACAAGGATGGTCTATAGCTCTCTGCAAACCACGAGCATACTTCATAGTGGAAATCAAGCTGGTGTAACTCCTTATTACCCCTTTCTGGCTGTAGATGCTACAAAGAGCAGCCTGTGCAGTGCTGTTCTGCCCCAGATGAGCTGCCTTGCAGTGTGTTCTTTTTCTTCTTAGGCAGGATGTAAAGGAAAAGATTTTGGTATGACCCAAGGGACTGGGTTTCTCTGGGTCTCCATAGAAACACAGGTGGTTTGGAATGACAATGGTAAGGACTGTCAATAATGGAGAAGAACTGAATGAGTTTCATAATTAGCTATTCATACAGTTCTGTGGAGCATGATACCAAGGCCTAACCGTAAGAGATCTTCAGTCTTTGGAATAGTTCTACAGGCATCTCAATGAGGAGCTAGTGTCACTTTGAGTGGAACATCTGGAGGGAACATTTGTGTCTAATTTACTAGCTTTGTTCTATGAAAACAACATGCCATTTACTCAAAAAGGCATTCATAGTCTGTGTCCTTCATCATGAGGAGATGGCTCCTACACAGCTCTAGAACATCCCTGAAGAGTTCATGAATTAAACTGACTCATTTGTAGTGTTTCTGTGGTACAAGCAATCTTTCCTTTAAAACAGCTGTGTGGCCCTTGTTGTGGCTGCAGCTAGACAGTGGTAATACCTAGCTTTGAAAACAAACAAACAAGAAATCCTTCAGGATTAAAAGGCATGTCTCTTACAGAAAACAAACTACAGCCATTCCCATTTCTTTCCTCCCCTGCCCTAAGCAGACTTGCAACTAAAAATGCAGAGAGCTCCTTTCTTGTGAATTTCATGTTGATTCAGGAAGTGGCTAGTTCAATATCCTCCTGGGAGGGAGGCAGTATTAAATATAATACCTAGTGATTGGAATTGTGTGAAAAGGAACCTTCCTATTCCCACAACTTGGGTAGAGTAATTTCGAGTCTCTCTAAAATGAGAAAGTAATGGAATTAACTGCTGGTTGAAAAAACCACCACCCGAAACTAAATAGATGAACAAACCCCCCCTCCCCAAAACCTACAACACACAACAACCTAACCCTCTACTTAAATCACCTGCTGGCTATGACCATTTCCAGAAAGGTCAGCTAAGCAGCTGTGAGTTATTCCCCTCATGTTGACCCTGTAATGAAACAGTCCAGGCAGAAGACCCCTGGGCTTGCCTTTGCCATAAGGCAATGCTGCCTTACTGAGTGTGTTAGTCTCAGTGTCTTAGTTCTGAACTTGGTAGGGCAAGGGTGCTTAACTGCAATACACACAATGAAATCCCTGGAATGCTGGTTATTCTGGTGTGATCCTTCCCCGTGCTCCTAATCCTGCTCCATGTGCTCCCATCCTGCCTTCTTAACCACAGGAGTGTTCTCCTGTCAAAAATGATGTGTATCACATACACAATTCCATCTTTCTTTGGGGGGAAAACCCCCCAAACAAACCAACCCAAACCCTCATCTTTCTGACAGCTTTCCAGTCCTTAGTGCAAGATGTCATTAAGTGAGACAATTCCATTAGAACCAGCTGTGGTAATCCTGATATCACCTCACCCATTGCTACAGGGCATGAGCAGCACCTGCAGACTTCAGGGATGATGAGCAAGAGATTTCTTTAAATGTGCCAGACTTGGCAGACTCAGTATGTTGTTGAGTACAGCTGCTAGTTAAAGTCCTGGTCCTGTTCTGTTACTTATCCTAATACAATGCAGTTTCTGCCCTGAAGAGCTGCAGGCAATTAACACTGTCTCTCTTGAAACTTACTATAGGAATGTAACCTGATTGCTTGTTAGCTAGTAGGAAACTCTTGATTATGGTTGGTAGAAAACAGCATATATGTAAAATGGATCCTTGAGAAAGAGAGAAGCCAGAATGGGCTCTGCTCTCCTCCTTCCTGACCAAAGGGGGACAGACAGCAGCTCTCAAATGATACCTTACAAAGACTGCCTGCTGGATCTTCTGTGGCAATCCAGTGTACACCTCATGTTCACTTCTCTGTGGCCTCAAGAGGGATGAATGTGCCACCATGAACCTGGTCTTGTTGCATCTAAGCAGGAGGCATGGTGGGAGCTGCTGACCAGCCATCAAAAGTAATGCCTTTGTTCAGTAACGATTCCTAGCGGAGCCATATGCTGTGTAGGAGAGAACTGGTGAAGGTTTTTATAGCAAATCTTAACTCTCGCATTCAAGGTAACCTAGGATTAGGATAAGTCATATCAAATATGATCAGCCTCCCTTGAGAATGTCACTAAAATAGATTTTTGCTTCTTTCAGATATTTAAGATTAAAAAACTCAGATGAGTGAAAGAAATGCAGTAGAATCACCTTTATCTTTTGCAGCTGCATTTCTTAACTTAATTGAGAATGAACATTTTCCCTTAAGCCTGTGGCTTGGACTCATCTAGTGAGACTCTCCTGTAAGCATCCCCTTTCATCATTTTCCCCACACCCTCCCCACATTCCTAGACATTCAGGGACAGATGCTCATGAGGGGGGTTGAATGTCCATCTGAAGTCATGCCTTTTGATACTTCGAATGCTTATTTCTGCTTCCTCTTGTGCAGGAAGCTGGAGACCACAGGGTATGAGAATCATTTGGTGGCAGACAGCAATGTGAGAAGCCACAACACTGCGACTGTTGCAGAGCATAGCTTTTTCTGATAACTTATTTGCTTATACAGGAGAGGTATTAAGGATAGATGATCCTGCCCTTCTGGGGATGTGAAGAGTGGAGGTGACTTGACAAACTCTTTTTCTCTGCAAATTCCTTCTGAAGAGTGTTTAATTGTTAGCACTTTGCTGGATTCTAGCTTCCAGCAGGCTCTTAATGGACTGATAAGCTTCAGCTAGTCTGAAGATCCTTCAACACCTGCATTAGGAGTGCTGCTCTGGTTGTAATGAAAACCTATGCAGAAACTGAGGGTGTTTAGTAGAACTCCTCTGATATTTCTGTAGTAACACTTTTTTCTTCTTTTCTGGAGGAAGTGGCACATCTCTAGATGTAAGCTCTGTGCTTTTCTGTCACTTTTATGATATAGAGATGCACTAAACTCCTCTGCAGAAATTCTGTGGAGCTGTGGGTTGAAAACAGCCTGAGGTAGTTCCTGATTTTTAAAATTGGATCTTTAAGACTATCCTTGAACTTCTACCTATTGATCCAGACCTTGAAGTTTTCACATCAGTGTTTCAAATAGCTAAAACCATCCTAGCTACCCCCCCCCCCCCGTTTTATTTCCCCCTGACTGACTCGTCATAAGGC